>NW_010251300.1:4263-18040 GCF_000690775.1 Eurypyga helias
GAAGGCAATCTGCTCATCTGGACCACTTTGAGCTGAGCTTACCCTGTGTGTCTCCTTGCTGCCCCTCTCTGCATGTGCTGCCGAGGATGGAGCCCAAACGCCGTGACCTGTAGGATCTGGCTTTATGTTGCCCTTCCCTTTCTGCATCCTTCCCTTTATTTCCCAAATGCTGTTAGGTTTGGTTTCCAACTCTTTGGGTCACAAAGGGCTAAAAAGCATGTTTTCAGCGGGAGGTATGCAGGCTCGGTAAGGACGTCACCCAACTTTTGAGGGCAGCCACCCGGGCGATGGATGCAGAGACAGCCAGGGGCTAGAGGCAAAGCCCAGCATTTTTCAGGCTGGGAAGCACATTCCCATGATGTAATCCAAAAAAGCGATCTGCACCCCTGACTGTGAGGAAGGCTCTGCAGGGTGGTGATGCCTTCTTCATCACTGAGGGCTTTGCACCAGTACTGTAAGCAGTTGAAGGAGAGGAGCATCTCCTGTGCAGGCCAGAAGTCCTGCATTAACAATTTTTAAGCTGTCTTAAGTATTAACTGCTCCAGAGGCTTTGGAAGTGGGACCGAGTGTGCAGTGATGGACATCCTGTGGACCCTGGTGCCTGGATGAGTGATGGATGTAGCTAGCTGAGCGCTTAACCTCCTCTGCTGCCTTTCCCCAAATCCCCTAAGATACGTGGGGTCACAAAAAAGGTACCCGGAGCAACGGAGGAAGGCAGAGTTTCACTTTAACAAGGGAAACTGGTGCTGCAAAACGGGGAGCCTTCGCTGTCGGAGAGCCAGCGCTCTGCCTGGCAGGCGCAGAGGCTAAAAAAAGCCCCTTGACAAATGGAACAGAAAGGTTAAAATTATCTGTACATCATCTGAATAACAATGGCAATGCAGATTGTACCTGCTTATAATAGCTCCGGGAGACAGGGGATAAATTGGGAACAAAAGTACCCCAGAAACAGATGCTGCGGGGTGTGCGGCTGGCAGAAGTGCTGGGGCTGCTCCTCGCGGGGGTTTGGGGAGCTGTGGGGGCCACCAGAAGCACCAAAACCTGACCTGTGTGTGCTCCCCTTGCCTCGCCCGTGGCTGCTCCAGGGCCCTGCCAGCCCTTCCCATCCCTGGAAGGTGGGATCAGCCCCTGCCCACTGTGCCAGCACGGCAGTGAGTGTTGTGCACAGCTCATCATGTATCTGGGGGACGTGAATGGTCCTTTTTCTAGACTGCTACAAAACATCATCTCATAACCTGTCTCTTCTTCCCAGGAAAAGACCCTTCCCAAGAAGAGGCATCATCTTAGTAGAATTTTTCTCTCTGCCCTGCTTTCCTCCTACTGCTCCCTACAAAGCCAAGCGAAGGCCCGTGGCGCTGGGTCCATCTCTAGTTGCAGGCACTGGCTCTTCCCTAAAGGCTTCCCGCATTATTTTTAAGGCAGGATTCCAGCAATCATGCAACCCTGGGGGATTTGTGAGGGAAGCCTGGCTCTTGTCCATAGGCTAAACACCCCGGCCCCCGGTCGAACAATGAGCATGCTCACTCCGTTCATTAAGCTGTGGTGTTGCCCTCCAAAACCTCCAGCAAAACAAGGGAAACTTGGATGTGAGGATGCTGGAGTCAAACCCAAGTCCCTGGGGGAAGGGAAAAGAGCAGGGGGGTAGGGAACAGGGAAATTTGAAAGTGAATTCTGGCTTGACGTTTGGCAGCGCCAACAGTTCCCCAAGCGAGCATCTCCCCCCCCTTCATGGGTGAGCGTCTCCCCCATGGGTCGGCTCTCAAGGGTTGGCCTCCCCGAAGGGCTTGAACAGCCCGGCCTGGTTCAGCACCTTATTCTTCTCATTTATTTATGTCTCTGGACAAGGATCGCCCTTGCTCGGTGATGTAGCACTGCGCATCTGTGCCGGCTGTGCTGGCCAGACCCCGCGTGAGCCGCTGAAATACCCCGGAGGTTGACCCCTACCAGTGTATGGAAGAACGAGCTGGTGAATGCTGTCTCCCAGGAGGTTTTTGGGAGCTGCTTTGTGCCACATTTGGCTTTCCAGGTGACAGGGAGGGAGGGGGTGGGCAGGGCTGGTCTCACCCCTGCCTCTCGCACGTGCCTGCCTTGTTTCGGTACTCACCACCCCATGCCACAGAGCAGGAAAGAGCCCACTGTGCTATTTCTGTGTAAATAATTAAAAAATAAACCACCAAACCACCACAATTCAGCCTTCTAAATGAATGCTAAAAGCATTAATTGCTCTCCTATCACAGCTGGCATTTCCTCTCACCAAAACAGGGCTCTCCGGGCTCCAGGCACCCCTGGCAAAGGGTAGTCAGGTGCTGGGAGGGCTGGCTGAGTGGGTGGAAACCCAGCAGCGGCGATGTGCAGCCAGAATCACCTGCTGCACTCAGGTCAAAGCCGCTGAGGGGCTGAGAGCCAGATGTCCTGCAGTGATGCAGCACACGAGCGAGCTGCCCTGAGGACCAGGGCATGGATGTGACGCGCCCGGCAAGATGCCCCAGCAGACTTCACCAGAGGTACCCGTGCCTCTTGGGGTGGGAACAGGGATAAGGATGCCCAGTTATTTGCTAAAGCCAGGCTTAAGCTAGGCTTTTTCTCCCTCCCACACACCCTCCCCTGGGAATCAGTCAGTCAATTTATGGAACAATCTGCCATAGATGATGTGATTTTCGGATTGATTTTCACAGATCTGCATCATGGCCATCATAAATGATGCAGGGTTTGGGTTTTTTTTTTTTCCTTTCCAAAAGGGTATGAGCAGAGGAAGGAAATAAATCCGAGGGTTATACCTCCCAGCAGAGTTTAATCCTATGCTAAATTCAGCCAACGGTGTGCAGGCAAACAGGAGGGCTTCGGGCCGCGGCAATGCACCTCTGGGTCCTCTGGTTGAAGCACGGAGCACGCAGGATCAGCAACCAGAGCCCCAGCCCCCACCCCGCTTTCCTCGGCCTCGGAAGTGTTGACAGTGGCTTGCAGATGGCCTTATCATTTCATTGCTAATTTACTTTAGGGGAAACAAACAAAAAAGTGCAACCAAGGGATTATTTTTTTAGGTTTTCTTGCTGATTAAAAGGTGGGGTTCATTTACACAGGCATGATTTTTTAAGGACCTGTCCCAGCTTGAGCCCCTGTTCTTCCAGCATGTGATATTGCGCTGTCTCAGCAAGTCTCACCTCCTTTAGCAGCTCGGAGCGCGTTCGGAAACCAGCGTGAGCTGTGAGAAGGAGCTGTGAATTAGCAAAGCCTCCGCTGCCCCTTGGCAAAGCCTTGTCTTACACCTCCTGGCAGGAATAGCTACAGCTGCTTTCTGCAGCAGAAGTGAGAGCAGAGGGGGGTGTGATGGGGTGGTGACGGGACAAGCCACGAATCCTCACATCCTCTCAAGGACACAGCCTTGGGTCACAGCCGTTCTGCCACCCAGGCTAGCCACACTGCTCCTGGGAACGTCCCCAAATGTGTCCCCAGACGTGTGTGTCCCGTGGTGACCACCCAACATCCTTGCGCCCAGGTCTGAGCCATCACTTGGGGGTGGCCGATGCCGCAGCAGGTAGCAGGGAAGGAGGGTGTGAGCCATGCTGGGTTGGCTGAGAAAGCCACCCATGCACACCCGCTCCTCTTGGCTGCTTGGGGACATTTCTGTGAAGACACGTTGCAAATCCCTGCTTCGCCTGGTGCTGGTTTGGGAAGAGAGATATCTTCCCAGCCTGTGCCGAGCGGGTCGGTGCTGCAGAGAACCAGCTTGCTCCTCCACTCCTGCGACATCTCAGCAGCGCCAGCGGGGATGAAGACCTACGGCTGACAGCAGAACAGGCAGATGGGATTATCAGTCACATGTGCCGCCACTCTCTTCTTGTTTTAGCCTCTTTTTTTCCCCTGCAATTAACTCCTGGAGCGGGTTTTCAGCCCGCGCTAGCGACAGCGATTTGATGCTCGACACAATCGGCTTCTTCCCGCTGTCTCTGAGAGGCTGGTGGGTGTTTAAACATCCCCGACGGGACGTTTCTGAGCAAAGCTGGCCTTCCTCCGCATCGCACCCTGGGAGCATCCCAGCAGAAAAGCCTCTCTGGGTGCTGGAAAGCCCAGCAGCTCACAGGGAAAAGGCCTTTCCAGCTTCTTTTCCCGCTCCCAGGTGTAGACCACCATGCATGGCAAAAAGAGGCTGACCTGCTTAATGGCCTTTGCTAATTTTCCTGTCTCCTACATCCCTCTTCTTGCTCCATCGTTTAGCATTCCTCATCCTAGGAAGAGCTTTAGGGATATGCTCCAGTGACAGCAGCTAGTGGCTGGGAAGTGATCTCAGCCACAGCAAGCAGCTAGACCTCTTTCTCCTTGGTGTGCGCTCCCTGAGCACAGCTGCTGGAGGAAAAGGGCTGAGAGAGACAGCTGGCTCCAGGCTGGAGTTAGCCGACAACTCTGAGTGCTGCACATCAATTAATGCCAGCACAGGCTTGTTCCGTGATCACTTATCACCTCTGGATGTAAAGCTGCTGCTGCCCTCTGAACTTCTGCCTCCACCACATCCCTGTGCTAGAGGGACTCCTTTGAAACATTCAGCCAAAGCAACTGTAGGAGACCAGAACAGGAGATTTTTACAAATAAAATCTGCAGCCCGTGCTGCGATTCGCTGTTCCCAGACCCTGATGTTTGCACGCACACACGAGCCAGTTTGGAGACAGAGATGCCACAGGGATGCTCTGCAGGGGGATCAGTGCCAGCTCCAAGCTCAGATGTCCCTTCCCAGCTGTGCAGGGAGAAGATGCTGCAAAGCCCAGGTGTGTCCTGTGAGCTCCTTCTTAAATAGAGGGGATCAGGCCGAGGGAGAGTTGCAGCTTGTCACTCTGGAGGTGGGTTCCTTGGCCAGGACAGGCTTTCACTGTCCCCATGTCCAGTCCTGCTCACAGGTGGGGAAACTGAGGCACAAGCTCACCAGGCTGAGCACAGCGGTTCCCAGCGGGTCGAGCATTGCTCCTCTGGCCTCAGCAGGAGCTGGTACTCGCTGCCTGAATGCTTTAATGATGTACTCTCTGTAGAAACTCCTTTTTTGCTCTGCTCTCAAGGGTTACCTGTTGGGGGGCTTTCAGTCGGGGCTGTGCTTGTTGGGGCTGACCTGATATCCGTATTGCTACCAGGGCTCTAACCTACCCCTCGGACCAGCCTCTGCACCCAGGGAAAAAGGTTAAGCCATATTTTTGGACACAAATTACTCCAGTGAATTAATTAACTCAGAGATGTTATTACAGGCCATGAGAACAGGTCAGGTTTCAGTCTGGGAAGGAAGTAGATAATGATGGTCTATGTTTGTTTGCTGGCTGAAATAGGGTCAGAAAAAATGCTTTTTTTTCCCACACTCTATCCCTTCCCTTGGCTCATGGTGCAGGGGGACGGCTCTGCTGCCCCTGTGCAGTGATGGGGAGGTGGAAGGATGCTGTCCCACAAAAAGGCTGGGGTAGAGGAGCAGCTCCAGCAGTGCTGCGAGGGAGTCTGGCTATTCTGCCAGCAACAAAAAGTTATATTAGCTGGGAAATTGGAGGTGAGGAGGGCTAGGCAGACCTCCCAGGCTGAATTTCACAGCCACGAGTAGAACAAATTGTTGCTTTTGCCAGCGCTGCCATAAGGAGACGTGTTGCAGACGGAGAACGCTGTATCCTCCGCTCCTGACAAACGCCTGTCATGATAGCTTGAATATAAAGCAGGGGCTTAGGCAGGGAACGTATTTAGTTTTTGTGGGTTTTTTCCATAAATTGCTGTTTCTCTGTAGATCTCAAGAACCTTCAGAAGCCCAAAGCAAAGCCAGGGCTCCCATGGGCACAGCAGAAATGCAGGAGCCCCATCACCCGCAGGCTGGGTCCTGCAGAAGAGGAAGCCAAGCCATGGCGTGTTGGCATCCTCATCGGTGACATTCCCATGAGGTACCTGGACTGGATGGGCCAAGTGTTGCCTGGTCCTGCAGCACAGAGCCTTTTCTTGATGCCAGAAAGCTGAGAGGCCACATAGTAATGTTGGTGGCCACCCCAGTGCTGATGCTGCCAGGACATGCTGCAGGGAGCGGGGAGGGATTCTGTTTTCCAGGATCACCAAGGGGGGGCCCTCCTTGGCATCAGCTCCTTGCTATTTGCTCCAGCATCCCCGGAGAAAGGATTTGCTATGAACAGGGTCATTCCCTGGCAGAATCCACCACCCCACCTTGGTCCTGGTAATCGGAGAAGCGAGATTGGTGACAGCAGGACCAAGGGGACAGCTGAGAGGCGAGTGGTAAACTACAGATAGATTTATTTCAAGATGCAGCTGGAATTCCATCTTATGCTTATTCCTGTGCTTTATGCCTGACGCTGCGGCATGTAGGGACAGATGTGAAGCACAGCTCAGTTTAGAGCCTGGGAATACCAAAATCTCCCTTGAACAGCCAGGTTTTAATTTGCATTTCTAGGGCTCTGACAGAAACCTGGGCCCTGTGGTGTGCTCAGCAGTGGATGCACTAAAGGGCCACGAGTTTCCGTATCGCTGACCTGCCGGGGCAATCTGGGCAGTTGGCAGATCCGACAGCTCTCCTGGTGCTAACACGGTAGTGCTGGATGCACTGTTTGGCTTGGGAATTGGGGAGTGGACCAGCTGGTGGGATTTTTTTGGTAGGTTTTGGTCTATTAATCCTCAGCTTGGCTTGCCTTTATGGGTGCTGCTGGTTGAATAGGCTGCGACACAGGATTAAATGTCACTGTGCAATCAAATGGGTGTAAAAAGGAAGGTAGGGCAAAGGCAAAAAGAAGGGGAGAGAGCAGCCAGGTTGGGGGACCCAGACAGCCCCTGTCCAAAGAAACATTCCCCAGGAGCATGAAGATGAACTGCTTCTAGAGAAAATAAAAGGAGTGAGCTGCCACCTAACATCTGCTCTTCCCCACCCCTTCATAGAGCTGTGATGCTCGTGCATGGGGCTCGTGTGGCCACAATGGCAGAGGTCTGCAAGGCGCTGGTGCTTTTGCACTGAGAGCTCTCCTCCGACGCTGTCAAGAAGCCCCGAGCTGGTTGCTGCCATGTGTGGCAGTGACAGCCTGCCTCGCAGCAGAGATGGGGCTCCTGGGGGTGGTGCCATCTGGGCGTCCAGGAGGAGATGCTCCCTGAAACGTGTCAGCTCAGGGTGGGAGAAGGAAATCTCTTATGGAGGCACAAATCCCTCCATCGATGGAAGATGGGACTTTACTGGAGGTGGTTATTGAGTCCTGAGCATCCCGGCTCTGGCTCCAAGCACGAGTTATGCAAGGTCTCAGCAGTGGGGAGAGTGGAGCGTGCCTTGGGGAAGAGCAGATGCTAGTGGGCAGCTTGCTCGCTCGCCGTACAGGCAGCGGTTGCCCTCCCATTGCAGACTGAGCTCGCCTGGCGCAGGGCTGGCTCCCTGCAGACGGGTGGTTTGCATGCCTGCTTGGCTGCCCGTGCCTCGTGTTGGCTAGCGTAACGCTCCCCAGGGCAAGGATGGCTGCAGGTATTTTGTCTATAAATCTTTCCACAGCTAAGCAAAATGCAGGCAGCAATCAGCCCGTGCTCTGTGTCTTGGGATGTCACAGGGGTCTGCATCTCGGGAGAGGCATGTAGCGTGTTCCAGTGTGACTTTTGGAAGTTTGTGTGGCTTCCCCAGTCAAGGAAAGAAGCTGCAGGGCAATGGCTTTGATTCTGTGGCTGGAAAAGCTGACTCAAGGTGCTCCCTGAAGCTGCAGTGGCTGTGGGAACTCAACCAGTAGGGGCTTTCTGGACCAGCAGGACAAAGATTCCCTGGAAAAAGGTATTCAGGCATTTTCTAAGCTCTCCATCAGCAGCCACGGCCACGAGTGTCTCCTAAGAGCCTCTCCCGAAGGGACCCTGATGGCGGTGATCTTTCGGTGCTGAGTCAGGGAGAGGAGCTCTCCCGGCTGAACACCCTGCTCATCCAGGCATGGATCCTACCAGCCTTTGGTCACTTCAACTGAACCGTTCGAGTGAACACAATATCCGTGTTTTTTAAATGAAACCTGTTCCTTCTTCCCTCTGGTCTGCTGCACTTCCAGCCATCCCCATGGGTCTGCTGAGCACTAGGACTGTCAGGGATGAGTGAGCCAGACTCGTGGCTCACATCCCCTGGGAGTACCCGCTGCTGTTTGGAGGACCAAGTGGCCTGAGTTCCTGCTCCCTGTGATGCCACTGTTGCCTTGTCTGAGCATTAGAAGCCTGCAGGCATGTGCATAGCGGCTTGTCCTTGCTCTCTCCACAGCGACGCTCTATCACGCTGCAGGTACCTGTTGCCGTGGATCTACTCGGGTGCTGATCTTGCAGACCGAGCCAAGGGTGTCTGAATTCCTTTCTTTTTAAACAAAGGCTGTGCAGAGGCAGCTGTGAGGACCTGCCAGCGAGAGCATCTCTTGTTTTGCCGGACAATGTGCCCAGCTAAGATAATACTAAATAATCTTGTTTGCATTTTAATTTCCCAGCCCTGTTGGGAAAAGCTGATACACCACTGTTCTCCCTCTCTTTGGATGGTGTGTGCCTGCAGACACGCTTGTTGGAGGGTAGCACTCGCAGCAGTTGGGCTTATCCCAGCTGTCACTCTGCCAGGAGCGATGGGATCAAAGAGACATCAAAGGCTCTAGGGACAACTGGCTGGAAGGTGCAGCAGGACACTTGGCTTCTCTTCTTCCTCAGAGTCTGGATACAAGCAGTGGCCGAATCCTGCCCTCTCCTCAGCGAGGCTTTCCTGTGCTGAGAAAGTGCCCGGCTCTGTCTGGTTGTTTTTCCCAGCTGGCGGAGCTGACTCATCGCTCTTCTTCAAGGAGAAGGTTCGTTTACCCCAAAACGGTCTCTCTCCCCATGCAGCAAAGCCCGAGTCCATCTCGAGACTGCTGTGATTTTCTTCTTGTGAATCTGTGCATTTCTTTAGCTGAGAAATTTTCCATTCATACATCTCTGTTCCATAAAAACAGCCACTTCACTTCTCTCTGGACACATATTGTTGGGAGGCAGCGTCCGGGTTTAACCCGGATGGCAACTAAGCACCACACAGCCGCTCGCTCACTCTCCCTCAGTGAAGATGGGGGAGAGAATTGGAAGGGTAAGTGAGAAAACTCGTCGGTTGAGATAAAAACAGTTTAAAAGGTGAAGCAAATGCTGCGCACACAAGTGAAGCACAACAAGGAATTCATTCCCTGCTTCCCATGGCAGGCAGGAGTTCAGCCATCCCCAGGAAAGCAGGGCTCCACCACTTGTCACAGTCACTTGGGAAGACAAATGCCATCACTCCAGATGTCCCCCACTTCCTTCTTCTCCCCCCAGCTTTATACACTGAGCATGATGCCATATGGTCTGGAATATCCCTTCAGTCAGTTGGGATCAGCTGTCCCAGCTGTGTCCCAGCAGTGTCTGTGCCCCAGCTGTGGCACTTGTGTAGGGTCTTGCAAGCCTGTCCATTCCCACTTCGTTTTTCTCCACCCTGAACGTCTGTTTTGCAACTCTTTCCTTACTCTGGGAAGCTGTGGAAATAACCAAGTGTCTGCAACAATTTCCTACAGAGCCTGTTTCCTCAGAGAGCTGATTAAAGGGGAATAGGAGAGAATCTAATTGCATCAGTGCTTTTCTCTCCACCTGAGGCATCACAATTTTCCAGGAGAACAAGAAAATCCTGGATTCTGCGAGGTGAAGGAAACTTCTCTGATCTCCCTGGCTAAGCAGAAGTGGCGGCTCTCCATGTTGGTGTCAGCAGAGTGGTACCAGAGGGGAATTTGGCCCAGTTTGGCATGTGAGAAGCGATGGGCAAGGATGTCATCAGCAGACACCCCTCAAAGGGAGAGCGGGGCAGAGGCAGCCTCTGAGGTCAGGGCTGGGCTGTCCTGTCCCACACAGAACAGCAAACCACGGCTGGTGAATCACAGGCTGAGCATCTCTCAGCATCGACGAGGATCCAGGAAGGTCCCACCAAGCAGCTGCTGTGCCGTGGGGGGCGATGCCACAGCAGTGGGGCAGGATGCTGCTGCCTGCCGAACCCTGTGCTGCCTGCACCCCTTGCAGGCAGCAGGAGGATGGCAGCTTTCTGCCTCAAACTTTATCCTGTCCCTTAGGAAGATGTCCTTTCTGCCTTGCTGTTTTATAGCTGAGCTCCTCTTGGAGCTTCAGAGAGGGTTGGCTGGGGATATCCTGTATGGGATGCCAGGGACAGCCGGCAGATCCACTGTGGCCGGGATGGACATCCAGAGGAGAAAGGCCGGGGTTCTTGCCATGCACCTGCACCCAGCCCCATCCAGGAAAGTAGAGGTTGCCAAACACTCCAGGCGGGTGAGATGTCTCCTGTGATACACAGGGACAAGCCCTTGTGTTTTCCTCACTAACCTCCATCTTTGTTTTGTGTGTTTTCTAAGGAAATCACTATGGAAACAGGTACTATTTGGAATAAAGCCTTGTTTTTCGTTTTGCTTTGTTGCTCTTGAGGAATGAGGGGGGCAGAGACCTATAAAGGGCAGACGAGGTTTAGGCAGGGAGAGATGTTTCAGGTGTCTTGATACAGACAGGAGCAGCCTTAGCATCCCTTGGTCCTTCCCTTGCTGACGGGAAATGGAGACTGAGATCAACCAGACCCCTTCTTGGCTCTCTCAGTTTGGGTAAGGACTCGGTGCCAGGCATTCACAGCCCTTTTTGCAGTCCCAGTTGGATGGAGGAAGCACTGTGATGTTGAAAAGGGGGAAATCATTCTTGCCTGCAGTTAATAACACCGATTTCACGTCTCCCCAGTGAGCCACCAGCCCTACAGCATCCCGGTTCTCTTGAAGATCACCCAAGGCTGGTCC
Organism: Eurypyga helias; assembly: GCF_000690775.1. NCBI lineage: Eukaryota > Metazoa > Chordata > Aves > Eurypygiformes > Eurypygidae > Eurypyga > Eurypyga helias. The sequence goes on from NW_010251300.1 coordinate 15,048, forward strand.
TGCTGCGAAATGACATCCTGACGGCACCCACGGTGACACTGCTCCGGGGTCCATGTGAGCCACCTCCATGGTAGCTGTGGTGCGGGGGGAGCTAGAACGATGGGGGGTGATGCAAAAGGGCCGGAAACTGCCACGAGACAGAAGGATGCACAAGCCTCCGCCTTCGTGGGACGCCAGAGCATCGTCATCTCGCAGAGCTTCCTGCCTGCAGCCCGTTCCCAGGCTGGTGAGCTTTCTGACTTGTTTGTTTGTTTTCAGGAGGGAGGGGGATGTTTTAGGAGCTGAGAGGAATGTTTTAAAGGAGGAATTCAGTGCCAGATTGGCATCCTCTACATCAGACAGAGCAGCACACCAAAGCGTGCTGAGCTGCAGGAGGGAGCTGTGTTTGTCAGCTCCTTCTGCTGTGAGTTGCCCTTGATATTCAGCAACCCTGGGCCTTTCCAGGGGCTGTGTGGGCTACTAAATCCAAAGCAACCTGCACTAGACTAATACTCAGATCCTGGGGTTTTTTACGACACACTAAGATGTTTCTGTTTTCCAACCAGAGTGAACTGGGCCCTGCATCAGACATAATTTGTCCTTTGAGACAAAGATGAGTCCATGGGGGCACCTCTGGGGCTGGAAGGAGGGTCTTCCAGCCTGACCAGGAGCTGATGTCCTCTCCCCATGAGCTGGTCCTGCGGCCCATCATGTAAGGATGATGTGCTGTAAGAGGTGTCCCCCATCTCCCCCACGCCCCAGCTTTTCCTTAACTAATTCTTTTGTCTTCAGCCCAAACCAGCAAGTAGGGCTTGCTCCAGAGGAATTCCATCTCAACCATTCCCCTACCCACTCTGCCAAGCTCCGATGGAGCTGTCAGGGCTGATGTTTGGAGACCATCAGCTCCAGGTTGCTCCAAGGGCACTGAGCATGGAAAACACTCCTTTCTCTCCTATGTTTCTGGGAGAATTATATTTACTTTAAGAACAGGGATTCAGACCATAATGCTAATGGTGCTTCCTTCCAAAAGGAGTCTTTGTGGTTGTGCTAGAATTACAATACCTGATTACTGGGGTTGAAACACTGGTTAATTACCTAGTCATTTGTTGTAATGCTCCCAATTAGCTTGTGAAAGCGTAGCAAATGCATTACTTTGCACCTGTTTTTAATGGCTTATACAAGGTTATTCATAGATTGTAGAAGACAAACAGTGTTGCATGTGATTTTAGGGTGGTACATAGCACTTTCCTGCTTCCTTGGGTGTCCTTTCCTACCCTGGAGAAGACAGGAATTCATACATGAGATGAGGTAATCATCTTGTGGTCATTCTTTTCACATCCAGGCTGGATCCATGGATGTGATTCATGGCTTCTGTAGTAGGCATGGGAGGTTTGGGCTTGTTCAGCCTGGAAAAAAGAAGGCTCTGGGAACACCTTCTCCTTCTAGTATCTGGGGAGAGGGCTACAAGGAAGCTGAGGGGAATTTTTGCAAAGGCCTGTAGTCATAGGACAAGGGGGAACGGATTTAAATTGAAAGCAGGGAGATTTAGATTGGACATCAGGAAGAAGTTCTTCCCGGAGAGGGTGGGGAGGCGCTGGGACAGGTTGCCCAGAGAAGCTGTGGATGCCCCATCCCTGGAAGTGTCCAAGGCCAGGCTGGATGAGGCTTGGAGCAACCTGGTCTAGTGGAAGGTGTCCCTGCCCATGGCAGGGGGTTGGAATTAGATGAACTTTAGGGTCCCTTCCAACCCAAATCATTCCATGATTCTATGGGAGCCTGTCAAACCCCACAGCAATGCCAGCAAGGTGGAATGGTTCAGCCTGGTTGAAAAGAGGTCCTGCAACACCACCCACCTTTCCAAGCCTTGTCGAGGTTGGTTATCCTGGTCTCTTGGTGCTGGGGAGTAGAGGGAAGGTTTTCATGCCCAGGCAGAGGGGCCAGCCTTCGCCCAGCCCCGCTTCTCCTCACCGCCTCTGTGCTCCGTTGGATTTCGTGCCCACAAGAACGCGCGCGTCAAGGCAATGTTTGCCCATACAAGTGCCTGTTTGCCCACACAACACATTTGTACATCTGGCTTGGCAGATTGGTGCACATGTAAAAATGGGCAAGAAAACACTGAGGCCTGGATGGCAAATGGGTCTGTTTCTCTTTCTTTTTTTGTGTGTGTGAAGGTGCTGCTCATAGTTACCTGGTTACAGCTGCATTGAATCGTGCCCTTCAGGAGGCCTTTGGCTCCTGGATTTTGCACTCCCACAGTTTAAATTTTGTCCCCATGTCACCTAAAAATATTTGTTAGCTTTTTGCCCGTAAAGCTTTCTAATGACCCTTTCCTGATAGGTCATTTCCTTGGTGTCTCAAGGCATATCCCTACTGTGAGGCCTTTAGTCCCTTCCCCATGCTACCCCAAAGCAAGCTGGTCCATCAGCACAAGTCATACATCCAGGGGAAGTGTAGAAACTCATGTCCTAGAGCCAAGCCCTGCATGTTCCTGTGATGATAACCTAAGGGGTAGAGATTTAGACCAAGCTGCCCTGCCCAGGGCAGGCTCAACCTACCCACACAGATGCCAGGAGGTAGCCTTAAGCTGCCAATAACTTGGTTGCATGTCTGGACCCAAGATCATACGTAACGACATATCACAAGGAATCAGAGCATCTCCTCCACCCTCACCGAGTGCCAATGGCTGTTGCAGTGTCCAGCAACAAAGACCTGGCAGGGCCAGACCTGTCTGAAAGGTAAGTGTTTCTGGACATGGCTTTCTTGACTTAGTCCACTTCCAATTTCCCTTATTTTAAGCAGCGGTCTGTGGGAGACTGTCTGCAGTGGCTGAAAGACAATACATGGATCCCTAGGTGCAGCTCCCCATCCAACTTCCCAGCTCAGCAAAGACTAGCTGGAGAGATTATCCCAGCTCGAGTGATGGTTTTTAACCACAATGGCCATGAAAGTCTCCTGTTATTTATCTCCAAGCTGCTTAGTGATAAAGTGGGTGGAGAAGGAAGCCACATTTCCTG
>NW_010251300.1:18071-32483 GCF_000690775.1 Eurypyga helias
TTGGGAATACCTTTTCAAATGTTAATTTCTCATGTTTTTCAAAAAGATACCCAAAGGCTCTGGTCCGAGCAAAGAAGCCTGTGCATATTCAAACCAACTAGGTTTTAAAAAGGCTGCAAAGATATTTGGAGTCGAGGGGTGGGGGATAAGAAGGAGCTCCAGGGAAAAAAAAAAAAAAAAAAGCCACCACATTTCCCCCACTTCAAAGTTAAAATTAGATGTGCACATTCCCCTCTTCTCTGATGTACCTGCCTCCAGGGAAATAGGTGATGAATGCAAAGGGCTGGAGGGAGCAGGATCAGCCCAGGTGTTCCCCTCCAGCCATGCTAATGAATGTCCCTCTCCCAAATCCTTCACCCCATGGGCACCCAACCCCAACCGACTGGTTCAAAAAAACCAAGACCAAGAGATACAAAAAGTCACTGAGCCACAGTTCTGGTTTGCACGCGAGACAATCTGGTTCCCCAATATTGAATTGTCCCACTGTAAAAATTCCTCAGCTTCCAGGACTTTGTTATCGATAAACTCCTTTCTACAGGAGCCACCCAGGCAATGTGTGGCTAATTGACTGTTAATACACCTCGTAGGGTTTGCTGTTGTAGCTTTTGCTTTAAAAACAGAATAAGTAGTGTAATTTTTAATGCAGATTTGAAAGAAAAGGTGTGGGGGGGGGAAATCTCTTGGGTCTGTACTCACCACAAGTTTTAAAGTGCAGAATCTGTGTCTGTTATTGAATAAGAAATGCAAGCTGACTGCCAAATTTCAACTTGAAAGCAGCCAGAAGCTATCTGGGGAAAAAAAAATGTTTTGCAAATACCTTTTGTAATTGTAAAAAGGAAAAAAAAAAAAAAATACAGGAAGAATTTACCAGTTATTAACCCTTGAAAAATTTGAGATTTTGTGTAACTCACAACCCAGAAGTGACATCTAAGCTGAACAAATGTGTAAACCTCTGAATTCATAGTTTGCCTTTTATTCCTCGCAGCCAAGCAGTTTTATCACCAATGTCTCTTCATCCCAAGTGCTCAAGCAAGAACAGAAAATGCCTTAAGCCTGGCAGTAAATGTGGTGAGGGAATATGGATCCTGCTGTCCCAAAATACAAATTCCCTCATTTGTAAGGGTTTGGTTAACTAACTCCCATTTTGGCAGCCCTGGAACAATAACTCCCATTCTTGGTCTGGAAGGTGTCTCCATTGAAAGCGAATCACAGAATCACAGAATGGGTTGGGCTGGAAGGGACCTTAAAGACCATCTAGTTCCACCCCCCTGCCATGGGCAGGGACACCTTCCACTAGACCAGGTTGCTCCAAGCCTCATCCAGCCTGGCCTTGGACACTTCCAGGGATGGAACATCCACAGCTTCTCTGGGCAACCTGTCCCAGTGCCTCCCCACCCTCTCGGGGAAGAATTTCTTCCTGACATCTAATCTAAACCTCCCCACTTTCAATTTAACCCCGTTACCCCTGTCCTGTCACTACAGGCCCTTGTAAAAAGTCCCCCCCAGCTTCCTTGTAGCCCCTTCAGGCACTGGAAGGTGCTATAAGGCCTCCCTGGAGCCTTCTCTTCTCCAGGCTGAACAAACCCAACTCTCCCAGCCTGTCCCCATGGCAGAGGGGCTCCAGCCCTCGGAGCATCTTCGGGGCCTTCTCGGGACTCGCTCCAACCAGTCTATATCCTTCTGATGCTGAGGGCTCCACAGCTGGACGCAGCACTCCAGGTGGGGTCTCATGAGAGCAGAGCAGAGGGAGAAAATCCCCTCCCTCAACCTGCTGGCCACACTTCTCCCAAGAGCGTCATCTGATGGTCTTTGCTTCCCTCTTGCTTTTCCCTTGGCCAAGCAGTCCTGGGAGAGATGGGGATGTTCAGTGAAGCCCGTCCCTGCTTGCTCTTCCACAGTAATGGAACACGGTGAATAATCCAAAACCTGCAGTAAACTAAAAGAAGATGGAGATGTCTCAGCAGGACCATGACCCTGAGCTGTGCTGCGGGTGTGCTTACAGCCAGGTGAGCATCCCTTTGCACCTCGGTGAGCGGGCGTCAGCGTCAGGCATCACGGTTCAGGAGCTGCACGGCCCATCATGATCGTCTGTGCCCATCTGCAAGAGCTCCTGTACTCAGAGTCACTAAAGGTAAAGGGTTTGGGGTTCAGCCAGAGCACCCCTTCCCCATCTCAGCACCCTGAGTGCGGGGCCATGCAGCTGATGTGGATGCGCATCCTTTCGCCTTCGCTCTCCATGGGAGCCCCTCCTGGCTTAGTCTGCGTTGTCAATCCCCACCCTGCTTATCAAGCCACTTAGTGCACAAAAAAATAAGTCTTTGTGATGCACGAAGCAAAGGCAATGACAGGGAAAAGCTCTTCAAAACATGCATTTTGTTACAGATCAAGAATTTCACAACCTAGTGGAAAACACAAACAATACTGGACCAGGCATTCGTAATATTTGGTGCCTGGTTTGTATAGCTACTGCAGCTAATATCCCCAAATAAATACTTCCATGACTAATCCCTTGGAAAGAAAAACACAAAGAAAGAGGCTGTCACATGAAACGAGATGATTTTGATGTTTGTTTTGTATTTATAAACACAAATTCTGCCTCTTGGGCTGTGTAATGTGCTTCATCTAAAACTCTGTGACTCTCTTGCTAGGTAAATACGTGTTTGCTTTCTGTCCTCATCCCATCCTTCTATCTGTCTCCAAAAGCCAACCAAGAAGTCCTTCTCCTCCTCTCTGGACTCAGGCAAACCTCTGCATATTTTGCTGAGGATCTAGAGGTACAAAGTTTTAAATTCTGGAAGCAATTGCAATTTCATTCAACGTGATTAAACTATGGAAATTTTCTCCTTGGGATTTTTTTTTCATAACAGCAACAATAAAACCCCATAAAGAAAAAAATAAAACCAAAACCTGTTGGCGTCATCAGGACCTAAAAATAACAAGAAGATGACTGCTGGTGCCAGAATGATACCAAACAAAATCTATTATTGAATTAGATTCTTTCCAATTGTTGTTCTTAGGAATATATTTCCCTTTTCCCCTCAGGGTTTGTTTGGAGCCAAGGTATGGTGCCTGCCAGTGCCATTCCAGCACTCAAATTAACAAGAAGTGATGTCTCTTACAGTAAAAACCAAGATCTATTAAAATATTGATGAAGGCGAATAAGCTAAGGAGTTTGCAGTGTCTGGTTTCTAGCTGTCAGCTGAGGGTTAACTTCAAAAGGAGGGAAGAGCCGCACAGCCTCATCCTGCTGTCACAGCCAGGACAGACTCCTGTTACCGGAGGATAGACTTGATGCCCCAGGAGCAAGCAGTGGGAGAAGCCTGACTCCAGGTACTGATGCAGTTTGTGGTGTGTCTGCAGGACCCGGCACTCGTTCCTCCCTGCTTTTCTTCCACTGCCACATCAGCAGTGTCTGTTCTCCCGATCCATTCACTTAAAGGGTTTCATCTTTTATTTATTTCCCCTGTCTTTCCCTCTAATTAAGCTCCTATCAAGCTCGTTTCATTGTAGCTGAGCATCCTGCCGACCATGGGACCTTCTGCTATGATGGAGAAGGGACTTCATCTGAAGGGTCAGCTTTTAAAGCTTAATCTACACTTCTTTCCTGCTCTAGTATCTCAGCATTATTTTAAGGGCCTCCTGAAATCATCTGTCACCGTTTCTCAGAGTATTTCTTGCTGGCTGGTGTTGCTGCCCCACCATTACCATTATCTTGACTGGGTACAATGAGCTGATTGCTGACACTGCAGCGAGGCCCTCTTGAAACGCAGGCTGTGTTTTTGTCAGCTTAGTGGCATGCACTTATCTGCAGTACCACCCTGAATTTACCTAACCATGTCATCTGTAAGGATTCCCTGACCGCTACGTTAATACTGCTGGCATTCGCCTCCTCTCCGCCCTGGCTGCTGATTTTCTTAGGGCACAATGTCTCAGGCTCTCCATCGGACTGGAGCTGGCCCTTTGCATCCCCGCTGTCACATGTGAACTCGGTCCTGCAGACACAGTGATGCTGAACAGACCCATGGTGAGGGCTGGAGGAGTCCTGGCTTCCACCCAGGATCAGGAAAAACCCATCCATGTTACACAGCATCCTCTCCTGAGCTTTTCTGAGATGACCAGAAGTTGGTGTAGCCCAGCCATGCCATTAGGGTGATCCCACTGCGTTAACACCATTGACCTGATTTACCCCGGCTGGTTTCTTCGGTAGCCAACGAGCACATCAGATGCGATGCCTTCAGCTCTGCCATCCAGACACATGCTAAATGACACAATCCGGTCTGGAAGGAGCCATGTGTTTTCTCCTGCATGCAGCTCCTGCTGTGCTTCCAAACACGTCTCTCCTCTTCCATTTTTTTGTACGGTAACTTTGCACACACAAATGTCAAACAGCAGCTGTTTGGCCAGCTTTTTGAAAAAGCAACTAGTGATTTTTAGCTGCCTAAATTTTAAAGCTAGGATTTCCACTCCACTCAGTCAAAAGGCTTCCTTTTCTTCCCCGATAGCTGGAGATAGTTTTACCTATTTCCTTTGTAAACGTGAACCGTGGAAAGAGTCAGACCTGATCAGACAGGAGCATCTTTGAGGTCTCCCCTTGTAGAAAGAAAATGTCACGGTGCCTTGTCAGAGCCAGGTTACTCAAGGCTTCTCCTACTTCAATTAAGCATGAGCAAACCTATAATGTGTCAGAGCCCGTGCTCGGTGAACGGCGTGCTGGATAATTTTGGAGGTGACTTTAATGCTGGGTTTGAAAACTTGAGCACGAAGCCGTGCTGAAAAGGGTTCCTTGAAAAGCCTTTTGCTCCTGTCTGAGCCATCCCATCACCAGTACCTTTTCCGGCAGTTTGGCTCCTCTTGTCTCTGGCTACAGCCTGGATTGAAAAGGACATGTGCGGTGTTTGGGAAAAAGGAGTCAAGCCACAAATCACAGGCTTTGAATCCTCCCAAGTGTCCGAAGGAAGCCTGAAAAATAAGGAATTTATTTTTAGGGCACAGATTTCATCTGATGTACCTGAAAAGGAACTTGTTAATAGTTTGGTTTATTGCCATGAATGTGGAACAGACCTCTAAGATTGTGGTGCAGGGCTGTTACTTTTCCAGTAAGTTGTTAAGAGCACAAGGGAAAAAAATCCAACAGGCGTCCCCTCAGGATTGAGCTAGGAGCACGCAGTGAATGAAGTGCTATTTACTGGGAGAAAAGCTACGGAATACTGATTATTTTTGGTCCTTTTTTGGTGACAAAAGAGAGAAAAATAGTTTCATTACCTGTGCTAGAAAGCATTAAAATGGAAGGGCTAGCAGCAGAGATGGAATTGCTGCACCAAGTTAGCTGTGGACAGACACACCAGCTCCCACAATGAGGGTGAGGAAAAAAGGACAAGACTGTGTACTTCCCAAGATGAGGATAAAACCAAGTATCCCACTCCTGCGCACCGTCAGAGGGCTTTGCTGATAGCCCAAGGCACAAAGGAGACCCTGGCAATGCTGTTCACCTTTTGACTAGAATCATCACCAGGACAAAAGCGCCCCTGGGATTGGCTCCGTGTTCGTCACCCTCCCATGGATGGAGGCAGGGCAGCCACTGTGCAGCGGGCAGGTTTGCCTGTAAATCCCATTCATCACGCGCCAAGACGCCTTCTGCCTAATCCTTTCTTCTTCCATGCATGGCTAAATGATTTCATTGCAGCAAGGCAGTTGTCCCTGATAACACGATCGGATGCGATCGCCTGACCGGCTTATGTCAAACCTCAGAAAAATGAATTTTATAGAAGTGTCGCTATCGATTTATCTACTTCTCCTAAAATTCATCTTGCTAATCCTTGCTTCTCAAATACCTGGTTTTGGGCTTGGCTTCGGCACAAACCTAGGCTGCTCCCAGGGTGCATCGCCTGCCCTCTGCCACTTTGTAGAATCACAGAATGGTTTGGTTTGGAAGGGCCCTTAAAGATTATCTAGTTCCAACCCCCCTGCCATGGGCAGGGACACCTTCCACTAGACCAGGTTGCTCCAAGCCTCATCCAGCCTGGCCTTGGACACTTCCAGGGATGGGGCATCCATAGCTTCTCTGGGCAACCTGTCCCAGTGCCTCCCTGCCCTCTCTGGGAAAAACTTCTTCCTGATATCTAATCTAAACCTCCCCACTTGCAATTTAAACCCCTTACCCCTTGTCCTGTCACTACAGGCCCTTGTAAAAAGTCCCCCCCAGCTTCCTTGTAGGCCCTACAGGACTTCTCTACAGGGACCGGCCCAGGTCAGCAGTTGAGGGAGGGAGTAAGCGGGGACACCTGATAACAGGCTGCACGTCTGTTAAAATCACGCTCCCAACACATGGTCTGGGTGGGAGAAGAAGCAGTAGGCTTAAACAATAGCAAAGCAGATGCAGTTTAACACGACGAAGGTGGGAAAGAAAACAGGGTCATGATAGTTATAGGGTAAATGCCAGCGCAGAGCGTGGGAGAGATTACAGAGGCTGCATCTGAAAAGCTTGTGTGTGGAGCCTGCTAAAATTCTCTTTCTGGAGCAGATTTTGGTGTAGACGACCATTCCCTTGTGTTAGAGAGGTGAACTGCCGTTCACTTCAGCCCTATTTTTTATGATTTTTGTAGTATTGCTGTTGGAGATCAGGAAGAATAAAAGGAAAAGTCTGTCTCCTCTTATAAAACTAGAAGTAAACGTATAGCACAGCTTAATTGAAATTACTTACTTCCCCAGATAAGCTGGATGTAACTAGATCAACAGCGATCTGGCTAATACAGAAAAATTCCTTGTGATATCCACTGCTCACAGATTTGAGCACTGAGGACAGAGTGGCGAGGCACTGGTAGCGAATCTCCGGGGGGTAAGAAGGCCGTGTAGATTTGCTGCTGCCACAAGAAGGGTAACGAGCAAAAAATGAAATGCAGTAGTTCAACCCTAGAGCAGAAAAAGGAGGGGATGAGGAACTGGTTTTAACAGAACTACTGCTGGGGTTTTGGTTCTTTGTTGAGTTTCTTGAGCAGTTCCCAGCTGTTCTGGACCTCAGTTGAAGGTGTAGGCTCAGTACGATCTCTAAAACTGTAGAAAATAATGAAGTAATTTGGGAATATAATTGAAAAGACAACAAATCTATTGAGCTGAGTGCTTCGTCCTTGAGTTCAGCTGGAAACCCATAACATTTGAGGGACACACTAGAGGAAAAGAGGACTGTTGAAGAAGCATCTGGAGAGATGGGCTTCAGATGCCCTTTTCCCTATTTATGCTTATTAGAGATGAAGTTGAAGTGCAGCATGATTAAATTATGCATATAAAGAAGAGCTTCCACAAACAAGAAAACATAAGCAATGTGGGAAGGAACAGAACTGCAAAGAGAACGAGAGGAGCGAAACCAAACAGGATGCCAAACTGCAAAAGACATTTCAACAGCACCTAATTAAAACTGTTCGCATTTGCAACAGACAGAAGGTAAAGACATTCACTAGGAAACAGAAGAAAGGGGGAAAAACATTAAAAGGAGTGATTTAGTCAATCACAGGAGATTCTGGAAAAATAGCAAGCTTGAGCAAAGGGCAGTTGCAGAACACGGAATGCATTTAGAGCGAGGGGGTTATTTCCATTTGTCTTACAGGAGGACTGACTCCAGCTGGTAAAGACGAACACCAGTGTGCAGCAGCCCCTGCCCCACAGCCTGTGGGGAGCCGGCGCTACCAACATTCCGCGTTCATCTCCAGTCAGTTATTTGAATGAGATCACATAGCAACCAGTCCAGGGCTGAGAAATCAACCCAGTTCTCCCAGGTCTCACTTTAATAACTTCATACAAGATTATCTCCCAGCTTCTTTTGTTAATTAATGGATCTTCATCTTTTTGGCTTCTGAAACCATAGGCAGAGCAGTAACGGTGAGGCTGAAAACCCAGCACGGTACCTTTGTTAGCAGGATGAACTAATAACACTTCTTCTCCTGCGACACCTTTCAAAACCTGACATGTTCACCACTGGGTTCGGATGTGTAGCAGTGCAGCACCAGCTTAAAATTGGAATAATCATGACAAATGAGTCCTTAGCCATCTTTCAAAGAGACCAAATCAAATCTTCCCTTGTGTGACAAAAATCCAGAAGGTGGGGGGAAAAAAAAAAAACCAACACCCAAGAAGAAACTAGACTATACTTTGCTTGTCTCTGTCTAAACAAAATCATTTTAGTAATTGGTGAACATGGAATGAAAAGTAGGGAGTAACATTTGAAAGGAAAAGCCTGTCATGTAGTATGTCTGAGAATGAAAAGAGGAAGGTGTTTTTCCTTCTTGTGGCAGAGCCTTTGCTTTCAGAAAGAGCTGGCGAGGTGAAAACTGAGCTTTCTTGCTACAGAGAGGCTGATTTATGTGTACACAAGAAATCTGACTGTCCAGAGATAAGACACTTAAATGCTTCATTAATGATGAGTGATGAAGTGGCAGTCAGAGCTGTAAGAAGGAGCTCTTCATTAAGTAAATCAGGAGCTGTCAGAGGCTTTTGGTAACCCACCAGTCTAGGTGCTGTCTGAGCTCCAGCCATCCTCTCCTCATCCACCCGTGATGCTATGTGGAGATGCCATAAATCACTTGTACAGTCCCTGAAGAATTACCATCCGACCAAAAGTGTGTGTTAAACGATTCCATGGTGGGGGGGTAGGAGGATGTTTGGTTTTCCCTTCTGCCTGGATAGGTCTCAAATAATTATCCCTGTGTCGGTGGATAGCAGCCAGCAGGGATGCCTTATCCCTCCTGACCCCAGAGCAGGGGGGTGCCCAAGAGGCTGGAAGTCCTGCTCAGGCCAATCCAGGTTATTCCCAGGTTTGGGATCTGATCACGAGGACCAAGGCCAGCCAGCAGTGTTGTTCCCAACTCTGGCACTGAGAAATGAGCAGTGTCACACAGAGACAAGTGGCCCGGGCATGTAGCTGTAGTCATTGTCTCCTCAATAATGTCATTTTTGCAGGGGCAATAGGAGGGAAAAGAGCAGAATCCCCCCTGGACGGCTGCCTGCTCGGGGAAGTGATGGATGAGCCTGGCAGCCTCTGAACAAATATTTCTGATGCAGAGAATCCACTTGTCAACTTGGAGGAGCCCCGAGAGGAAATTTCCAAAGCAGATCTGTCGGAGATAATGACACCGCACAAGGAAGCTCTCCTTTGGAGGAACGTCTTCAGAGGATGCGGTGTGTTTGGAAACACTATGCTTCTGTGTGCTCCTGTTGATGAGTTAAAATTCCAGCAACCGTGGCTGAATTTTTAATCTGTGAGCTGTAACAGATGAAGCACAAGGAGTCAGTGATTCATTTTTTCCCCTTCCCTGAGGCTTCGTTGGTCAGTCAGATATTTTCTCTTTTTTTAACCAGATCAAAAACCTCCTTTTAGGCCCCAGAGAACTTGCTGTGTTCTGCCTTGTCCAGATTACAAACCAGGGAATTTTTGTGCATCTGGATGTTTCTGTAATTGCCTAACACCGTGAAACCCCATCTCAGCTGAAACCTCTTAGCTCTGCTGTTAGATAAAAAGCAATTAACAGTAACCATAACCAGAAACACTTTTAGTGTGAGGACAGGCAGCAAATGGCAAATAGATACATCAACAAATCTGGTTTTGCCTTGTACTTTGCTGTTTGCAGTCAATGGGTCATTAATTTTTATATGGGTATCATGTACTTAAAAGCGGTTTGGGAGTCTTGAAGTTATTACCTATGACAGTAGCTTTGATTATGTTGGCTGCTCCGCGCTGCCCGTGATCCTTCGCTTTCAGAGTCACCCAAAAGGATACAGCAGCCAAAATCACGCTCCAGGGAAGCCCTGGGTACACAAAAGAACCTGGGCTGTGCCCTGATTACTCCTCACCCTTGCATCTCTCAAATATGGTTCCTCAAGATGGGGCTGGGTCTGGAAAGCCATTTTCCCTCCGAACGCTCCTCCGCATGCACGCCTCCGTAGGTGTTGTTCAGCTAGCTCTTCTAAGTAGCAGTATTTTATCCTGTCAAATACGAAATTGGCTCAGGTCAGAAATTTTCTGCTGAGCTAGCCAATCTTTGTGTTTTTTTCACTAATTAAATTTAGGACAGATAACCAATAGACTCTTCAGCTGAGAAAGAATAACTATTTTAACCTCTTTTTCCAGGTGTTTTCTGATCACTTTATGTTTCCTGATTCATTAGCTCCAGTTTCAGTTCTCTGGGAAAAAAACCCAACATAGGACAACTTATATTTTACTTGGCAAGTTGATTATTTTGTATAAAATAAGGCTTACTTTCCGTGCAAAGTCACAGAGACGTTTGTAGAACATGTGTATGTGAAATGATGTGAGTTATGATAGCTGGATTCATGGAAGTGGTGGGCTTTAATCTGAATAACGGCAGAGGTTTTTTTCAAAAAAAAGCAAATACAGAGATGTCAAGGACACAATTGCCTGTTACCACACTCTGCACTGGGGCAGTGCTTCGGTTAGCAGTTATTTGTAACATCGCTCTCTCCTGGTTTGTTTGGCATTAGCCCGTGCCTCCAGATAGTCTATCAGCGATTACCTGTGCAGTTTTATTATATTCTGTTCCCTTCTGCACCCATCCAGGACTTCATTTGCTCCCACCTTGCAGGCAGTTTTAAACGTTAAGCTTGTTTTCCTACCAGATGGAGAATACATGCGGCTATTTCAGGTAAGTGGTTTGTGTTACCTCCACGGTGTAAGGAGGTGATGCTGCGCTTGTTGTACTTCAGGTCAGGAAGTGCAAAGGAATTTTGGTAGAGCAAAAGAATGCTGCGAACCTTGCCAGCACTGAGACAGCCACCTCGTACGCGTGGGTCAGCACAGACCCAGTCCCCTGTCAGAAAAAGGCTCTTATGGAGTGTTTGCAGGGCTGAAGACAAAGCTTCCCTGCTGCCCTGAGTGTGCCTAATCCCACACAGCCATTTTCATTCCTGGTTTCCCTTTCATGGGAGATGACAGGCTGCAGTGGCTAAAAAATGGCCAGTCTGGGCTTAATAGCTGCCTGTTGGCAAGGGGTGGCTGTGTTTTGACTCTTCCTGAGGATTATAACAAAGACACCTAAAAAGGAGCCAAATGAAAAGGCATTAATATCAATATGCAAAGACTGGCACCTTGGTCGTCCCAGCAGTGCCCAAAACGTTCAGGGCAGAGGGATTCTCTGCCTTGAATGATGTGACCTTTGTGAACCCAGCACAGTTCTGCAAGCCAGTGTGCATATCCCAGCAGAGCTATCCATTCTGGTGGCAAGGGACTGTCTCCACTGATCAAGCTGTGGCCCATTAATTCATCTAATGAAAGCTTGCACACGTAGGAGAGAAGGGAAAGCAGGTGTTTTTATAGTTTTGCATTTTTCCCCTTGCTTCTCTTGCAAAGGGTAGGTCTCTGCTGTGCGCTTCCTGACAGCTGACTGCAAGCAGACTGCCTGTCTTATCTCCATTTGCCCCCTTCTGTGCAAACGCTTCACTCACTTCCCAGCAAATCTAATGTTTTCCCAACTACTGACACTCTCCTCTTCCCCATGCTGCAATTATGTGCTGATGTTTTAAGTAAAAACGTTTTGGGTTAAAATGTGCAACATCCAAATTTATCAAAAAAAAAAAAAAAGACATCTCCCTTCCCAGATTCCTCTGGATGCTAATTATAGAAATCTCAGCCCTCCAGCAGAAGCATCAGCCAACAGAGGGTTTGGCTCTTTTTAGAGGATAAAGCTTTGGAAAAAACATACTGAGGATGATGCATACAACTGGGAGATGTGGCAGGTACACGCTGGAGGTGAACACCGAGAGGTTGGAAATGCAAATAGATTTCAGGGTCTGCCAGTCCCCTTCCTCCCCCAAACACCTAGAATATTACATTGTTGGTTGGTCTTCAATTTTAAATCCTCTAACAGTATGCTGTCAAGAAACATGTGTTGTTTTCATAGAGTTGGCACCCGAAGTTTGGAGTTTTGTTCCAGCTGAATTTAGAGAAGGGTAACAAATATTCTGGGTTTGCTCTGAAATCGTTACGGGAGGAGTTCCTGGGTTGTACATCACCGTTGCTGCTGCAATGAAAGTGCAGCTCTTCTGTCAGAGTTCCCAGCCTGATGACGCTTCTGGCTGCTAGTTTGAAACCCCAGATGCTGTCCCCATCACAAGAGAGGGTTAGAAAATGCTTGCAAATTCACTCCAGAACAGATTTTTATTAGGGAATCTTATTTAAGTGCAGCATCCTCTTCTTGCACAAGAAAGCTGTAGGCTTTTTTTTGCCTTCTAATGCATTTTAGAGGCAATCTGACATTTTCTAATGGCTCTCAGGTATGTATAATTCAGCCTGTTCCACGTCCGCTGTTTTCCAAAATAACATTGGAAAATTATTTGGGTTCCTGCTTTTTTTGGACAATCATTACTCTCACTTTTTTCCAGGTTGACCTATAAATGTCCATATGCTGCAGGATATTTGCAGTAGGTGTAGGTTCCTTTGGAGACGGTCTTGTGTGGGAGACAATATGACAGCTCATCTGCATAGTACAGGCATCATACCCCTGACTTGATTTAGCAGAGAGTCCTGGATCTGGAGGCTTCTCCCATATAGGCTGTATATTTAGGGGATTGCTCATACACACACACACACGCTGTGCACTCCCGCTCTCTCGTGCAGTCATTTTTCCGTTGTCTGTGGGCAGCTCAGCTGGTTTGGGAATAAAGCACAGCGTGCGACAAGCGTGGAAGAGGCCGGTTTGGGGTATGGCCTCTGTTGTATCGGGACACGCATGCTGTATCCGGACATCCTGCATTGTTAAAAAATGTGTTTTAATGTATAACTGGAAGATTTTACGTGAAAAAAATTGTGTTGACTGTGTGTAACAGCAGTGATGAAGGCTATACTGATAAATGTCCCCAGGAGACTGTTTGGTCTTCCAAATGCCATGATTTTCAATGAGGAACTACAAATTATCCCTAGAATTGTTAAAACTATGTAACACTCAGTTAAAATAAAACAAAAATTGAGAAGCCAGAATGAAGGCTGTCAGCATGACATTGGGATGGGGTGCAGGAAAAGGAGCTGTGTCACACCACACCTCGGCATCACTAACCCTGTTATAGTAGCGTGCCAACGATTTTCACTAAGGAATTTGTGGGCATTTAGGTGGCTTTGTAGCAGAGAAAGGCCAAGTCAGGTGTTGATTTTGAAGACCTCCAGCTGACAAAGATTCTTCCTGTCCGATGGGTGTGTTTTGGAGAAGGATTGAGCAGGTGAGCTTGAGCACATAAGGGAGAAAGGGCACTTTTGTTTGGTTTGGAGTGGTTTACGCTCTGACGGGGTGTTTGCCATGGCTAAGGCTGCTACAGAGCAGTGTGCTCCTCCTGTGGGCACAGCGGTGCTGTCTCCGGTTGTGATTTTTAGGGTCTAGAGAGATCCTGTGGGCAGAAGCTGTTCCCTGGCTTCCTCAGCCCCATGGAGGGACGTGGCCTGGGGTCACAGGATATGTGAGGAAGGGAAACATGACAGCTGTCACAGTCAGCTGACCCCTGGGAGTGTTAGGTGTGCTTGTACCGTTTGCCATGGGGTTTTTCAGGCCTGCATACAGGGTGCCAGTGGGGTGGTTACCCTGGGTGTCAGTCAGACTGCGGCTGTGGAAATGTGAGCCCGGCTCTGCGTTTGTCAGCCATACTGAGGGGCTGTAGGGTCAGCTGGACTCCGGCTGTGTCAGCTCTATGGGGGGGTGACAAGGGCTGGTCTCTGAGTGACAATGTCACTGGGGCTGGTTGTGTCAGCCTCATGGGTGTGTGATGCGTCAGGGGACAAGGATGATGGCACCATGGGGGTTGGAGCAGGGGCTGTGTCAGTCACACAGGTATGTGTGACACGGGCAGCCTCAGAGCCCCAGTCACGCGGGGGGACTGACGAGGCGGGTCCCTGACCGTGTCTGTCGCGCTGGGGGTGTGACAAGGGTGGTCACCGGGGGTGCCCCCCGCCAATGTCAGTCACACTGGGGCGGTCACTGCTGGTGTCAGTCAAACTTGGGGTGTGATGGGGCGGTCCCTGCCGCTGTCAGTCACACTGGGGGAGTGACAGGGGCAGGCCCTGCCAATGTCAGCCACATTTGGGGTGTGACAGGGGCGGTCCCCCGCTGTGTCAGTCACACTGGGGGTGTGATGGGGGGCTGGTATCAAGCTGTATCAGTCAAACTGGGGGAATAACAGGGACTGGTGTGTTGGTGTCAGTCCCACAGGGGCTGGTCCGTGACTGTGTCATTCCCACTGGGAGAGTGAGGGAGGGCAGCCTCTGGCTGAGTCAGTCCCCTTGGAGGCGTGACAGGGGAGGTCCCTGGCAGTGACCGTCATACTGGGGATGTGACAGGGGAGGTCCCTGGCAGTGACAGTCATACCGGGGATGTGACAGGAGCGTGTCACTCATACAAAGGGGTGTGAGAGGAGCTGGGCACCCCC
>NW_010251300.1:32501-32757 GCF_000690775.1 Eurypyga helias
AGCTGCGTCAGTCACGCTGGAGGTGTGACAATCACACTGGAGGTGTGACAGAGCCGGTCTCCGGCTGTGAAAGTCCCGCCGGGGGTGTGACAGGGGCTGATCTCTGGCGGTGTCGGTCCCTGAAGGTGTGGCGGGGTCCGCCCTCTGGGTCACCGGGGTGACTGAGGCAGCCCGGCCTCGGGGCCGCCGTCCCTCGGGGGCGGCAGTGGGTTGCCGTGAGTCACCCTTACGCGCGCAACGATTGGTGGCGCACCTT
>NW_010251301.1:0-246 GCF_000690775.1 Eurypyga helias
CCCACCCACCCCACTCTTTGTTGTTTTTTCTTTGGCAACAATCGTTTTTCTTTTTCATAACATCTGATTGGTAATAAGCAATCATTACCCTCTTTCAGAGCTTTTCTCTGGTTTGCACATCAGCACAATCCCCCAGCTCAAGCAAAACAGTTGCCTCTGCTAGATTGATGGCAACTTTTAACTGTTAGAGCAAAAAATATTGTAAGGTCAGGCATAATGTATTTATTTAAAGTAAAACTTTCAGCA
>NW_010251301.1:282-8155 GCF_000690775.1 Eurypyga helias
CTAAAATATCTTACAAAAAAGGCCAGAGATTTACTGCTTCAACAGACCAGAAATGGCATTAGTCCGCAATGGGCAAAATTTACACTCCACTGTTCTTAGATATCCTGTCACAGATGGTTGATGTCAGTTATTTTAGGGTCTCTTTTAGAGATTTACTTGCTCTGTTGGCACAAGCTGACATAGCATTTCTTCACCTTATCTGTGCCATGGGGGAACTGCCTCTGACACAGAGGAACCTCTCACCTAGTCCCAGCAAATCAAACAATTAAACAGACGTTCCCACGCTTTGAACTGCTCCATGCCCCTTGGGAACACACTACCACCAGAATGATGGCCAGTAGTAAGTGGGCACTTTAAGGTGGACTTAAGTTTCACCCTTGTTGCAAGTCCTCAGGTCGAGTCTGCCCACACGCTCATTGGGGAATATGCAGGCCCTTTTATCTGGTTGGCAGCCAGTAAGCTGGTCCTTCAGAAATGTCATGCTCGCTGCTTTACCAAGCTTTCCAGCATTTACAATGTGCCCTAAAGCTGCTTCTTTCAGCTGTTCCCCCTACACAGTTATGAGCCATAAGTGGCTTACAGAATTCCAGGTGTAAGCATCTGCCAGATGAAGATTTGCTGCTGCTGTTGCTCTTAAGAAAATCCTGCACTAGTGGGCAAGAGCATTGTGCAGTACATGAAACATGAGTTCATGTTACCCCTTTCCCACTGTCCGTGCCCCATTAATTCCATTGTCAGTTCGACTTGAGGCAGGGCACTACTGGAAGGTAAAGTTTGTTCTTGAAGCCCTGCCATTTTGGCTGGAATACAGAACCAACAGACTTTACGGCACCAGTGATGGAAGTAATAGGCTTCTGCTGCTTTTCCCTTTAATCACAACACATCTTCCCTGCTGATCTCCATCCAAACAACTACAAAATAAACCAAAGTGAATCTAGTAGATAAACTGAACTATGAGAATATGACATTGCAGCTATGAGGATGATCTGCAATCAAATACTGTGCAATAGTAACACTCAAATTCAGCAGATTCCCATGGTAACTTTCAAACTGAACTCTTGTTCAGGCCACAGAAAAGTGTTAATGGCAGTGTGAAGGAAGGGCTGTGAAGCCAAGGAGAAAAAGCACATAGATCAGTAGACCACAGACACTGACAAAAAGAGCTTAGTTGAGGATAAAAATAGAAAGTTGAAACCAAATAATTTTCCAAAATCAAAGATAGTGTCAAAATCCAAATGCAGAATTCTGTTGACATAGAGTCCTTGGGGTTTTTTTTGTTTGTTTTTTTTTTGTTTTTTTAAATCATGGTTCTCTTTCTTTCCCATTCCCAACCAGGTAATCAAGGCACCTATTTTATTTACATTGGTATGAGAGCAGAAAGAGGAACAGGACTCTAGAAGCATGGATCCTGACCCTAGAAAAAAAAAATCCCTTTATTCCCAACAGGCAGCACAAAAGCAGCAGGAACCACATATTTGCCAAAGATACCCTTCAGGTTGGAGTAGCCCACAGATGACAAAGACATGGTGAGGCTGAGCACTGAGACTCCCAGCCCTTTGTCTTCTATGTGTGTGATGGTTCAGGGGCATGCAAGGGCAGGCAGGAGTGATGAGCTAGGGTATGATTTCCCCCTGCAAGCCCCACTTAGCACTTAGGGACCTGAAAAGAACATGAACAGCACATGTTAAAAGTGTGTCCAAGGAACAGACAGAATAAACTGCATAATTCAATGAATCACAATCCACTTACGCTCCACTCAACAGAGAAAGTAGCATCAGTCATCTGGGATCATCCCCTGAGAAAAGCAAGAGCACATCCCTTGCTACTGAGTGAAACAGGAAACCCAGTGCTCTTGCTCTGTACCTTAGCATTTTCTTACCTCTGCTTTTCTTCTCTGTCATTTTTTTCATCCCTTTGATATACCTGGGGGTGCAGAGCTCCTGTCAGTGACAAACCAGAGCTGCTGCTTCTGGCTTCTCCACAGAAAGTGCTGGCTACACTCCTTAAAAATCACTGAATGCTTGAATCCCCAAAAATTGTTTCAGGGCTACTGATAGGGGAAGGATATTTGCATTCAAATTAAGTTTTTGTATTCAAGTGTGGCAACACTGATATTTTCAGAAGAAACACATAGTAGCTTTTCAGAATGAAATTCAGGCTTACAAGGAGCTTGTGAATATGTTGATCACTTACCACTGAATCACTGCTGTTGCAGGCACACAAGTTAGCTCTATTCCCCCTGCAGTGACATATTGGGATTAATAACTCTTCCCTTTATTGGGCCCTGCAGCATAGGAGGCCTTCATTCTGCTGCAGCTGTACTAGCAAAAAGAACAATTCCTCTTGGCCCCTTTACAGCCCATTTCATGGATCATTTGCCATTAAAGGGTATGTGATTTTAGTAAATACAATAGGTAAATATTAACTCAGCTTCTTTATTACCACTGACTCACTGGAGATAAACCATCATGAAGCTAATGTAATACACCAGTGACTCACATCTCATATTTTTGATATAAACTTGGTAGAGAGACACTCAAATCAGGGGCATCTGGTGGATTAATGCCTTTCATAGCCAGCCACAGTACAGAAGTCTGGCAGTTGCATTGGTATCATACCCTTCTGTCAAAAGGTGATCTCATACACATTGTAAAGTGTTAAGGCTACCAAGACTTTCGTAACACACCACCCTGGGTCAGTACAAGCACTGGTGGGGTTCAGCCTGGAAATCCTCTGATATTCTAGTTCATTTCAGGCAAAGCTGGTTCTGCTTCTTAAAACGTGAATCCACTGTAAAACGGTGTTTTAAAAACACCGCCTAGGTAACAACTCTAGAGAAATGCTGTGCACTTCATTAACAAGGTAATGTTAGCTAGGAAAACAATTTGGATTTGGTGTCAAGCCGTCCTGTGCCAATAATCCATATGACAGAAACATCTGAAGTACATTTGCCAAAGTATTTTAGATAACTGATGGTTACAACACTCTTTTCCACGTTGTAAATTTCCAGAAGAATTTAAGAACAACATGAATCCTTTTATCCTTGATATTTTCCCATAGAATTCAGGAAATTTACATTAAAAAAATATTTGATCCATCAGGTTTGCATCTACCACACAGTTTGAAACGCCTGGTGTTAAGTATAAGGTGATCTGCAACAGCAGAGGAAAAGCAGGGGATGGATCTCTGCCATTAATTGTCAATTAAAATACATGAACAATGCTTTCAGTATTTTAATTCTGATAGGAGGTGGGTGGGTATTTTCTTACATTTGGCCTTAGACTGAACATAAATATCTTTAACGTCTCATCTTGCTATAGGGTTCCTTGACTTTCCTAAACTAATCAAGGGCATTAGTTATTCCTGCTTGCAAGGAATCAGTTCAGCTGCTCTCTTCTGGTTTGTTTTCACAAGATGTAGATCTTTCAAAATCCACATTCAAGAAGTAATGACACGGCTGGTTGGTGTTTGTGCACAGAGGTCTCATTGACCTATTGGCACTTCCTCACGTTAGAAAGACTCCCTACATAGAAAGTCATCTCATCAGGAGTTTGGGCCTTTGAGATTTTCTACTTGAAAGATTTTTCTTTAAGCAACCTTCCTGGTGAAAAATATGGAGTAGCAGAACAAGGGAACCCAGGGTCCCATATGGGAAAAGATATTAATATTCTGCTTTAAGAATTAGAGCTTCATGGGTTTCAGGCTAGAGCAGATTGCACCCTTTTTTTGAAAGGAATTTCTTATTTCATGGGTGCCAAGACAATTCAGAAGAAGCCACATACTTAATACTGAAATCTGTATAACCCTGAAATTATGTAAAATTACAAACCCAGTAATCATGTGCACCATGACTGAAAGTTGCTGCAAGCCAAAAGAAAGGCAGAGAGATGGGGCAGAGGGCAGGTTGAGGTGATAAGCTGAGCAACCTTGGCCTGGTTGTTTTTTCCTAAATTAGACTTACACTTTGTACCTATTAAGGACCTGATCTAAAGTTCTGTCAGAGCATTTCTATCGGACTCATGAGATTGTGATCCTTCCAACATGAACCATGATATTTCACAGTAGGCAGGTAACTTTCTGTGTCATCCAAATTTCAGAGCTTGCCTTACCTTGAATGCTGTAGCCACTAAAACCAAAGCAGTTTTGTAGGTGGCTGAATACCTATTTTCTTTTAAATTCCAATGACTATCCAGAGAGAGGAAAAACAAGACAAATGGGCCACAGCCTTCTCCACGGCCTCTGCTTAGCGTGTTGCAGAAGTTAGAATTAATCACCCAACAACAAGCTGCCCCTAGTGTGCAGTGTTTGGGTCAGACTCCCTTTGTTTTTAAGAGGAATGAGTGTACAGCTCCCCTAGATGCTGCAAAGTGCAAGAAGTGCTCAGTTACACTAGTCCAAAGGGACAGACTATTGAAATTTCACTGCTGTGTCAGGTCACAGGCACTGTGTAAAGCCACGTTCCTTGATCACAGGTCCTGTTGCCTTTTGTTACTGCTTAAAAGAGAAGTGCATGAAGCAAAGGTGCTCCTTCTCAACCCCAGCTCTGCCACACTTTGTCTCTACTTGATTTCTGCCAAACAGGGTAGTTGAACGGATGTTTCTTCACGTAGTATCTGAGGTCTCTTCTCCACCTTGCTCCCCACATACATGCTAATCTTTGCATGATTTGAAAGTATGTGATGCTTCTCTTATCATTAGGTCAGACTGAGATTAACAGCCCTGGTGTGGTCAGACGGGAGCATCTTCTATGTAGGAAGATTAATATTTGTGTGACTAACTGAACTAGGCTCTCATGACTAGTTTTTCTGTTTAGACTTCAAAGAAAATGAGAAGGTTTTCACATGTCAAATACATCATAAAAAATGACCAGGAACAAATTTCAAGAATGATTCTTACAAGCTATATTTTGTAAGAATAACTGCTTATCAATGGAAAACCTGTGATTTCCTGGAACTAAGAAAGCTCAGTGGCCGTTGAGAGAACCCATTTCTTTGTCAGATGTAGAGAGGAGGCCAACAAAAGGTGATATAAAGTGGGGTTTTGTCTTTAAACCACCCTGCAACACAAAGACATTCTGAAATGGAAATTGTTGCACTGCAGCAATATCAAAAATACATTATGAGTTCTACTGTGTTTGGTGTTTTCTCAGTCTTGGAATAAAAAAAAATTACAGTGGAGTTTTTCACTGTTCTAGAGACAAGTTTGTGAAAATAATTCAAGCATTTTACATATGAATGCTGAAAAATTGTAACATAAAAGGAAGTTCAGTTTGAACATCTTGGATTTTAAAAGGGTGATGGGAATATAGCTTACATAGCCCGAACTGAAGTTAGTCTGGGAGGTTGCCAGTTAAGAACACAGTTGTCTGTGGTAGCCTGAAAAGACTGAGTTAATTTAGGAAATTTGGCCTAGGAAGAGGGCTGCTTAACTTGAAGAACTTGTTCTGCCTTAAAATACCCCTATCCCTCAAAGCTTCTGAAATTTCAACTTCCAGCAGAAATTGTATGTCAATGTTAAAGTTCTTTAGATGTATTTCAGTTTTTCTGGGACCTAAAGTTCACAAGAATTTTTCTTTCCTATGATCTTAGGGATTGTAAGTCTATTTATGCCTCTTTTCCAAGTATCTGAGTTTGCTTTGTACAGAAATTCAAAGAGTGCATAACAAGCACAGTAACTACATGATTATTTACTTAGGGCTTTGGCTTTGCTGAAGTTCTTTCACCAGGGCTTATGTGCAGAGTTGCATGTGCTTAGTTCAGGGAAGTGTAATTTAGTAAAGTACAGTCCAACAGTAAACATACTGAAAATTTTATCTTACCCATCCTCTTCTACAGCATAAAATTGTAATGTTATAATACATAGTTACATCACTAAATAAGGTACTACTTAGATCAGAAATCCCTACCTTGTATTATTTTGTGGAGGGTTCTTCTTGGTTTTCATGCGTCTTCTTCCCCCGCTTCTGAATCCCATCTGCCTCACTTCAGATAGCAGCAGTGATTTTTTCCATATTGCTAACAAGCAGTTTACTTTCTGCCCCTGGTGTTCTCAGGACACTTGTCCAGTAATGGTTCATAAAACAACTGTGCTCACTTTATCAGCAAATCTTCTGAGAACTCCTTTTTAATTCCAGGTGAAAGTTCTCACTGTATTACTATAGAAGTTGTATGAACAACACTGAGTTTCCAGTGCATCTCCACGTAATTAAAAAGGAATTGTCTGAGCTTCAAACTACCTTGGAGAAGACTGCATGTATTTCCACAGATAAGGTGCATGCCACTACCGCCTTGCTTCCAGGGAAGCATGTAACCTACCGTAAGGAAGGCTCAGGGTACATCTAAGGGAATACTTGTGTGTACCCCCCCCAAATGGCCCCCAATGCAATAGGACAATGAGCTTTTTCTTTTTGCTTATTAGAGTGACCAAGAGTGTCAAAAGCAGCAGTGGAGCTTTTGACCAGTGGAGCCTTAGCTTCAGTGCTCTTTACTTGTATGGCACCAGCACCCTTCCTGAGCTGCAGCCAACCCACGCAGCTTTGCTCCAGCATTTGGCAGTGGCCTGCTACAGCTAGCTCTATGCTCTGAGGAGCTTCCTGCAAGACTGCAGCTGCCTGGGAAGGATTTGCTTGAGCTTCCAGCTGCCATGGGGAGCCTGCACCTGAGACTAGGACTCAAAATCCCAATCCCTGACAACCAAGGCAATAATCATGGTACAGGTAAATCCCAGCTCCCGACTGTACTTGAGAATTTCCGCATGCTTGTATCTGCCTTTGCTTCCTTTAGGGAAAGCAGCAATAAGGCCATGATATATTTTGTTTTGTTTACCAGAATGTCCAAGCAGGTTCAAGCACTTCTCTGAGGGCCTCAGGGACAGTGTGACAATGTAAGGCCAAAACAAGTAGGTCTTGGAGAGAACAAAAGCTTGGATGCTGGCTTTTGGTGCCTTCAAAGGTTGTGCGAAGTCCCTACCTCTTGCCTCCCAAGAAGGCTTCCTTCTTTTTCAAAACTAAAACTGCTAAGTAACTGGAGATTAAGATAAAGAAACAAACCAAAAAGAAATCCTTTGCCACCAAAGAAAGTGGAGGCTAGACAGAAAGTCTAAGAGGAGGTTAACACTGGCCTCAGTCATGGAGATATGACAGGGTACCTGACACCCAGCTGAACTCTGCTGGGGCTCTTGCTACTGCTCCCTTCTTGCTAGAAGACAAGGAAATTCCTGGAGAATGGAGTCATTCTTGGATAACAGAGGGAGTCAAGCCTATACCCTTCCAGTACCAATGCTTTTTATGAAGATATCTGTTCCCCTTGCAGTAGGTCCTGTCTGGGAGACAATGGAATCAGAAAGTTCCACCATCTCCTCTGAGCCCCTAAAGGGTTCAGATTGCCTAGTGAGAGATTTCTTCAGTTTGTTGTGTGGGTTCTCCAGATGAATCTCTGCTTGTGACCTGAAGATCCAACAGCTCTTGCTTAAGAAACAAAATGCTCCATGGGATCTGGTAGGCCAGATCTCCATTTACTTCCAAGAGGGTTGTGAGAAGGAGCAAAAGTGCTCCTCACCACTATTACTGCTCGCTTTGTAGGGATACACAAAGTTTCTTTCCTTCCTTTCTCTCCAAAAGACTATTAGTGGATTTCTCTGCCAGAAAAAGTTAAATCTCTTCAATATTTTCATCTGGTTCCAATGGAAATATAGGTGCAAATTAAACCACAAAGTTCTAATGTGACTAAGAGAAAGGGCTGGAGGTTTGACATGTGCAGTTTGACCAGAGCTGCCAAGCTTGTAAGAATCATAGAATCACTAGGTTGGAAAAGACCTTAGAGATCATCCAGTCCAACCGTATCTGTCCGCCACTAAACCATATCTCTCAGCACCT
>NW_010251301.1:8418-19767 GCF_000690775.1 Eurypyga helias
ATGCAGCTCCTCAAAAGACATATTCTCCAGCCCCTTCACCAGTTTTGTGGCCCTTCTCTGGACACGCTCCAGAACCTCAATGTCTTTCTTGTAGTGAGGGGCCCAAAACTGAACAGCAGCACTGACCCAGGACCAAAACTGAAGTGTCTCCTATAATCCAGAGCACTGTAAGGAACATCATCCTGTGCATGCATGTAAATTCCTGTCTGAATCATTTTTTTTTAGTGCTGACTCAGAGCATGCAAGTGTCTGTGAGGAAATATCAGCATTCATTCTTCTCAGAGGTAAACCCTCTGATAAAGTACAAACTCCTTTTTGGAGGCAGCTTGATGTCCGAATTTTCCATTGTTAGGGAGGCAGCTTGATTTGATGTCCGAATTTTCCATTGTTAGCCTTAGAGTGCCCTCCAGTGGCGAAGCCTAAATCTGCAGCCTTACTGATAGCACAGTCTTTTAACCTGCTTCTGTGGAAGTAGTCTGCCCATCACTCGAAGGACAGAAAGAGTCCGTGCAAACCAGAGAACAAATGAAAAAAAAAAAAGCAAAGGAGATTTTAGTCTTCAGTGTACACATAGCGTGCAGCAAAATGCCACTACTGACTGGAATATTTTAGCACAGTGTCTTTTAACCTGCTTATGTGTCTGCCCATCACTCGAAGGACAGAAAGAGTCCGTGCAAACCAGAGAACAAATGAAAAAAAAAAAAAGCAAAGGAGATTTTAGTCTTCAGTGTACACATAGCGTGCAGCAAAATGCCACTACTGACTGGAATATTTTATGTCTTTTTCTTAGGAAACAAAGCAGATTTGATAAGACCTTGTATCTATTTGTCTCCAGAAGCTATTTGCTGACTTCAGCCAAATTGAACTGCAAAAATTAAGATCTCAAAGACAGCTAAATGTCAACAGACTTTGAGAAAAGTGTTTTTGCAAATGGCTCAAGGAAAGGTATGGTTGTCAGCACAGAAATTGTGAGACAACAAAGAATCCAATGAGCGACCTTGTAAATGCCTCAGTGGAAAAGTCTTCCACAATGAAGCTAGAGACAGTAATCCTTAGAAACCCATACTGAAGCAAAAATCAGGCTTCATTAGTTCTGGAGCTTGCTTTGTATACTGGCAAAACTTCCTTCTTCTTAGATAAGCTACGTCTCTCCCTGCACAGAAATTAGTGTTCTAATCACAGTATTCTAAAGATGCAAAACTTAGAGTTTCATTTCCTGTGCATTCTAAGATGCAACACACTTGGCAGGGCTAGTAGTAGCAAAAAATGGTGCCATCAATTCTTTAGGTAGCAACGATGCCAGTATTCAGGTTGGTTGTGGCTCAAGCAGTTACTTTAATTTCTCAGAAGGAAAAGCACAAGTAGTGTTCATTAACCAGACAAAATAATACCAGAAGCATTTTTCACACAAAACAGAAGGTGTGAGTTATTCTCACACTTCAGATGATTCAAGAGAGATGTCCATGTCTTAGCAAATCTCCTCCAGCTCCCCTTACAGTAAGATCAGATAAACAGGCACTTCAGAATGCAATTCAGCTAACATCCTTTGGACATGTCGTTTGTTGTGAGACAAGTGAACGTCGAAAATGGCTGTTTCACTCAATTTCCTGTAGAGGAAGCCTAGGATCACTAGATCAGAGATGGCATCTGTTTTGCAAATGCTGGAATTTGGAGACTTCTTACTCTATTAAGTATACATCCCTCAAGCACTATGAATGAACATTGTGTTCTCATAGCTGAGGGATTACTTTCTTAGTGAAAACAAATAACTGTAATGAACTGAGACAGTTCTAACATACACAGCCCTGACAAAATGAGATCTGGTGCTGAACTAGAAGTTTCTCTGAGTCACCTGAATCACTTCATGATGTATATTATTCCTGGCAGGCAGTATCAACTTCTGCCCCAACTTACACATTGGGTCCTCCAGACAGTACCTTCTGATATTTCAGTTTTTAAGGAGCTAGAAATATATAGCCAAAAATTCAGGAAATATGTCTGTTGACTTCCTATAACTTGAAAAACATCTTCTCTTTCAAAGCTCAGGTTCATCAAGACAGCACATGACAGTACAAAACCTATGTTTTTTGAAATGTGCTTTTAATCATTCAGAGAAAATAAGATGATTATGAAAGGATCCAAAAGGCTGTGCACTTGGAAGAATACAAATCTGTATTCTTATTTTGTGCACAAATAAATAGAGCACTGTTAAAAATAATCAGAGAACAAACAGGGTACAGTAACTTGGAAAAGCAAAGTTCAAAAGTAGTCAAGGAAGATGAGAATGGTGCATAGTCCTTTTAGTTGAATGATGGTAGGTTTTTCCCCTTCATTTTGATATTAAGCTGATGGCCCTCTTGATACGGTTCAGAGTGCTCGCCTTGTCATTTTCTTCTGTGGTCTGCAACTCATTGGATTGTGAGTTGCTGCATTCAGTGTCTTGACAGCTGCAGCTTTCCACGTAGATATACTTATGTGAAATTGAACGCCCAGTGGGGCATTTCAGTTCCACATCTCTCTCAGTAGTCCTTGATTCCCTGCAGCAGGAACAGCTGTGCTCCATAGAATTGGCCTCAGCAGAGTATCTGTTAACATGGAAAATGGCAGTATTACTCTGTGCCAGAAGTCGGCATACAGGGGAGAGGGTGAAATTAGGTCCAGAACTCTTGTGAGAAGTTTGGAATAATATATAGAAGAGCCACCCAATGGTGCTTGGGAACATGTAACCTGCAGAATCTGTCAATATCAGGCTATAAATTGTGTCAAGAATCATCTTCATATTAAGCCACATCCAGGCTGGATGTGGCTTTGAGCAACCTGGTCTAGTGGAAGGTGTCCCTGCCCATGGCAGGGGGGTTGGAACTAGATGATCTTTAAGGTCCCTTCCAACCCTAACCGTTCTATGATTCTATGATCTTATATTTGTGTGCAGAGGCAATCGCAGCAAGTCTTTAAGATGATAAGGTGTTTCAAAATACTAATAAATCCACTGGCTAATTGGGGTTCAATCTGAGACTGAAGATCAGTTTTCTCCCATGTAAGGTGCCCTGTGGCATATTCAGTGATAGGCAGCAGCAGACAGTTTCTTTGCAGAGTTAGAATTGTGTTTTTCCAGTGTTTTAATAGCTCAGGACCAGGTGTCCTACTAGGCATTTTCTTATAGCTACTTTCTTACAGATTCTTTCATTTCAGAAAAAAATGTACAGTGAAACTACTAACACCACTCCTAAAGCATGTGTTTTCTAAATTCTTCACTGTATAAAAACTGTGCATGTTTGAATCTTCCTTTAAAAGATGCACGTGTATTTTATTTTAGATGTTAATTATTGAAAAGCAGCTTTTCAGTTTATGAGCATCAGATCTGGCTGCTCTCTGGGCTCATTCCCATTAAAGAATATTCCATGTTCTTTTGTGATGATTTCTAGCCAAGGTGGTCTGACACAAATGACAGACAAGCCAGCTCATAATGGATGAATAAACCTTATCATGGCTGTCTGAATCCCAGTGCAACTTAATGCACTGTCTTGCTTTGTATTAAGATGAATCAACTGTTCGGTCACAGATTTCATGATTTTGTGCCCTTGATTTGGAGAGCTGATAGTTGCAGGTCTTCTACTATTCTGTGGTCTAACTACTTATTGTTCCTTGTGTATAATCAAGCTTAGTGCCAGCAGAATTCAAATGTCACTGTCCAATCGGTTCACTTACAGTGAGAAGGTTCCACATGTTCCTTCACATTCCGTCAGGAGAACTCTGTCCACAGACCGGCAGCCGTTATAGACAATAAAGTCTTCTCTTTGACGGACAGAGCACGGTGTGGGATTATCCAGAGGTGCACCTACATGGAAAGATCACAAAATAATTTCAATGATATAGGCCCAAAAGCTCCTTGCAGTTCAGGAGTCTCTGGGCTTCACTAGTGCACTCAATTGTCTTAAGTGGTCTCCCTGCTTCAGTTCAAACTTTCCCAGAGATCAGACAGTGAATGCTTGGAATAACAAACATAAATATCTGTTTAAATACAAACCTATCAGCCTCTGAGGCTGGAAAATGGTCTGATTTAAGAAGAAAATTAAATCTCTGTATTGTTGATTCAGGTAGGACTGGCATACTTACAGGTTTTGCAACAACCATTAGGTAACAATGTAATAGTTCCCTAAAAGAACAAAGAAACAGAAAAAATAATATTATTTTCATTCCCTGTATTGAAGAAACTTTTAGGCCAATAACTGAGGAGAGTAATTCCTAATTGGCTGGAAATAACCAGCAAAAACTGCAGCATTGATCTGAATAGACAAGATAATGGACTCTTCCAGACTTTGGGAGGACTCTGTATCTCAGTTTTGACCAATGTTTTGGCTACTGAGAGACAGCTGCCAGTTATAAGGCTTTAACTCTCACCAAGATATCTGATTTTATACACTCTATAGGTCTGTGCATGCATGCAGCAGAAATTTTTGCCCTGAGAAACTTCGGTGAAAGGTCACCATGACTTTTGTTGCTGGTTAGGTGGCTGAACTAAATTGAAGTTATCTATGCACTGAGTAGAAGGTAAGTTTTCTATATTTACTTACAGGTTTGCAGCTGTCCTCATTGAATGCTGGGCAGGTAATCTCAGATGTGGAGGAAATAAACTGGTTGTGGATATTTACACAGCTATAAATGGTGCAGTTGTTGTAAGGATCATTTTTGAATTCTCCAGGCTGCAAGCAAAATACAACATGTAATAAGGAAAGCTGAAAGAGGTCAGACAGAAATTTTCCTGTCCTAAGACAATGACTTTCCTCTTGTTTCCCAGTCAATCAATTTTAGGTTAACACCTGTTTTAGATACAGATTATTACATATATTGCAGTATGCCATACATGGAGAGTATCTTTAGTTTTACATGGGATTTCCTTTGGAAAAGAAAAATTCCTCTAAAGTATACAGAGTACATTAGACTTATTAACAAAATCATCCATGCTGATGGATTTCTCTAAAAGCTAAACTGTTAAATGCTAATTAAGAACAATCCTAAACTTTCACCCTACAGGGGCAATAAAATTTTTCCATATGCAGGCTTTACTAGTGTTTTTCACTATACAGAGATCAAATAATATAGAAAATTCCATGCTTGCAGATATAGGAAGAAAAACCCTTCCAATGGTATTGGATTTGTCATTCCAGAAAGAGCCTTCCAGAAAATTTGATTTTGCGAGTCTTTCCTTCAGGTCAAAAAATTGTAAATAGGTTTTGCTTCAAGTGAGCTTCTGACCTTTCAGGTGCAAACGTACACTAAGTCTTCTCTCTGACAAGGAGATGTTCCCTCCCTGAAAGGGGTGCTTTACAAATTTGGTAGAGATGTAAGATGTAGAGCATACTTACATTCAAGATGAGGTCAGAATTGTTTGCTGTATGTATAACACACTTTGTCTGCACACATCTTCCACAACATTCCCCTTTCACTGGTTGAATCTCATATCCCTAGATATTAAAATTAATTAAAAATGAAAGCACTAGTATAGATGCATTTTTGCTAAATAAACGAAAACACACTAACCCATTAATTGATTATGCTTTGAAGTACACTCTGGATTTGTGCCTTTCTGTATTCCAGCCCAATGGAAGACAAGTAATAAAAGCAGGCTATAGGTGGAATAAGTTACAGCACTGTAATAAATATGCCTACTAATTAAATATCACTTCATTAAGTTCTCTACAGAAATGTCCCCACTAATCTTCCCAAGGTAATTGAATACTGTAAGTTAAACAAGTTTCATGCAACAGATTGCTCAAGGACAGTTGGTATCCATGCTGGAGTTGGACTCTGTATTTCTACTGCCTGTCCTTTGCTTACACCACACATTGATCAAATTGTTTTCCATGTACATGAATATTTTAGTTTGGGTTTTTGTTTGTTTGTCACTTACTGGTCCACAATGTATGTTGCACGGAATATATTCACATGAGATGATATTCAGTTGAGTGCTGGTGCTAACTTCATTAGTGCAGAAACAATTCTGACACTTATCAACAAAGACTGAGGCATTAGGCTATAAGTTTTAGGAA
This sequence comes from Eurypyga helias, assembly GCF_000690775.1. Classification (NCBI taxonomy): domain Eukaryota; kingdom Metazoa; phylum Chordata; class Aves; order Eurypygiformes; family Eurypygidae; genus Eurypyga; species Eurypyga helias. Next base: position 14,469 of record NW_010251301.1, read on the forward strand.
AAAAAAAAAAGATACATATATTAATGAAATATGACATGTGACAGACATTTCTTCATTTCCAAAAAATCTGTAAACTAAGTAATGGAAAAGGAAACAATCATAAACACTAAGATAGCTATTTGGCTAGCTATTTATAAAGACAACATTTTAAATAAATGTGTCTTTAATGAAGTCCTATATAGCAATGATAAACTCAGATATTAAAAGGGCAGGTGTCAAACAAATATCTGCAATAAAACAATTACTAGATGCAACAGAATTTATTAGGAATCTAAGTCCATTTAGAATAATAGTTATTTACAAATCTTTCCATTTTTGAAAGCAGTCTTAAAGCTGCAGTGATGTGCTGACAGTAAATGTCAACCGGCTTTTTAAAATGCATGGACACTTAACTCTAAACACAAACATCTCTGATACTGGCATACAAACAACTCTTCAGTCTTTCATACACAGCAACCTTTTCAGAAAAGATTTAAGCTTTGTGAAATTGATGAACTTCTGACAGGTGTTAAAAAATTCCTAAAACTTTGATTGTACTAGATAAACCTTCTCACAGCACTTCTGAAAAAGTAACTGGTATTTTAAGAATTTCAGAAGATTCTTGAAATGGGAACTTACCAAGAACTCAGCGTTCTGATGTACACAAACCCCCTTAGGAACTGTCAATGGGAAAGGAGTTGGGTGGTTACACAGGGGGAAAAAAAAGGGGGGTCTTCACCCCAACCCAATAAACCTCATTTCTTCCACAATGAATCACAATGCATATGGTCAAATACTTTGGTTATTCCCCATTTCTGGTAGCAGACATGACATATATAAAGTATAAGAACAAATACTGAATGTGCAAAAAGGAAGATTTGGCCCAATATACACAATCCAGTTCACAGACGAGAATGTTCACTTAGCAGGTACAAGTAATTCCTTGTTTCAATTACCAAGAACAAAGCAGACTTTGTAAAGCTATCTTCTACTGGAGATGCTTACAGGGATATTTTGCTAGATTAAGCTAAGACCACAGTCCTGGTTAGTTCTGTAGCTATTCTTACATGTTCTTACAACCACGAAAATTGAACTTGAGCCACCTAGCTGTATCTGGTTTCCTACGTGTTTGTCATAACCATAGCAGTAGAAACCAGTGTTATTAATAACCAATTTGTAGAATCTGACCTTGTTTACTACCTCTTTCAATAAACTATAGCATACAGTCTTACGAGGTGTGATGCTAAATTACGCATTCCAAGGGACTTACCGCACTGGTACACAGGACAGCACTGACCACTGGGAATGTGAGAATGAACTTCAAATCCCAGTGCACACTTGGGGGCTTTAGTTGTGCATAAGCTTGTATTACATTCTGAAAAATAAGGAATAAGCCAAAAAGTATACTAAATCATGGCTACTAGAAATAGGCACCTATCAAAGCATTTAGGATAGATTTTCCATTGCTTGGAAACAGTCAAGATCTCCCCCAAAGAAACAAATCGCAGAAATAGAACACATTTTTCCTAGTGAATCCAGGCACTGGATCAGGGGACTGCACTGGTTCCTGAAAAATTTTCTCCTATGTAACTACCAAGTGTTAAAGAAGTATCTCAATTCTTTTCAGAGAAGTAGTAGACAACCGTTACTCTCTCCAAGGTTGTAGACAATTCTTGCAAAATGAAAACCCACACAGAATTCCATAATCTATCTGCATTTTATTTTAATAAAATGTGATCTTGAGCTCAAGAGCTATTGATTGTTGAGTCCTATGATAATAAATTCGGTTAGGCTGAGTCATTGCAATACTAAAATGTATTTTCCCTAACACTAGGCAAGCTGATTTTAAAAAAGTGAAAGATACTGTTTTGTGACTCCCTGCTGAAGGTCTCTGGGACTAAATCAGTTCAGTTACCTTTTATTTTCTATTCCTAAAAGGTATAGAAAGACTAGAAACAAAAATTATACACTCACTGCAGGTGACAATGGGGCAACAGGAGTCTTCAGGATTTACTTCATTGACTTCATAAAAGCCTTCTCCATCACAACTGGTCTTACTTTGTTTGGCACATTCATGAGGCCCACATACAATGCCATATCCACCTTCCACACAAATACAGTCCTGACAGTCTACTGTAAACCTTTCCCCAAACTGTCATTAAAGAAAATAAAGTGAATGATTGTCTGGTTAAAAATTAAAAAGAGTAAAAATAAAAACAGCAATGAAAAGTTGGGAGACCACAAAACAAAACTGCACCAGTGGAGGCCACTATCCTCTCCCCATCCCCAGTCTCTACTTGAAATACAAAAGCATATGGCAGCATACCTCTCTTGGTATCATATCCACCCCAACACAGCCTGTCAAAATATAAAAATAAATTTCCATTAGCACTTACATAATAGTAGGCACCTTCAGTATGAGCATAGCGCACTGTCACATCTATGCTGCATACATAAGAAAGAAACAACGAAGGGGAAACAAACATGCATCCAAATGAAGCAGTAAAACTCACCACAAGTTTCCACACAGACATTGACACCAGAGTCATACAGCATCGTTCCGTTAGGACAGAAACAGCCTTCCACTTGTTTAGTTGAAGTTTCGTTTTGTTGACTGTGGGAGACAAAATGTTCAGAGAACACCATTACACACAGAGGAAGATGATGACAAATAACTTTTCATTGAAGATACAGTGGTAAATGATCTGCACATTTGCGATTTAGGGACTGTCAGTGTTCATGTTTGATATGGCCGAACAACATAAGCAGTACAGGCATCCAGATCAAGAAAACAGTGGTACCAAGTATGACAGTCAATTTAAGACATGGCAGGAGGTTGATTTCTCTTATCCACCTATGCATTAGGTATGACTGCACAGTTCTATGAGCTATAACTAACAGTGAAGGGATTATTTACCTTGATTTGCAGGTTATCTCTTTAATAGGACCACATGCTCTGTATTCTTTATCTGAGGGGCATTTATAAGCTGGAACAGAAGAATAAAAAGGAAGAAGAGCTCAGTAACAATATCATATAAAAGCCCCATGAACTTATGCTAAGAAAATAAATACTGACTACTCATTTTCCTATGCATCTTTGACAATCTTGAGAATCAAAGAGAAAAAAAACCCCAAAAACCAAACCAGATATCAGACTCATGCCTGTGACTGGAATTATTTTACGTAAATTAGCTATAGGGATATAGCACCATGCCTTATATTAAGGAGTCAAGAGTCTGTATCTTGATTACAAATTTTTCCATAGTTTCAGTCTGTTTTGCACAAGTTCTTAAAGAGGAGTGTGTTCCCACCCTCTGTCCTCCTCTTACTAGAGCTGAAAATGAATGCATATGTCACTGAATACAGTGATCTGTTGATGCCTCCAAAAGAAAACTGCCTGTGTACAAAAAAGTGTCTACTGATACAGATGTTACTGTCACAGTCAATAGATGAACATTTTTGCTGGCTCATCATAATTTCCATTGTTAAAAATGTTACCTGTAACATTATTTAAGGAAAGCAGCTAGTGTGATTTATTGGTGTTTGCATTGCTCAAAAAGTGATATGAGTTACCGTTAGGACATTATTGATGAAAGAGTTCCACATAAGCTTCCCTCATAGTTAAGATAAATGGCCACATACTTACAGCAAACACCATTGGTATGACTTCTCCAGTCAATGCATACACCTTGATCAGCACAGGTGGCAGCATAGATCTGCAGACTTGAGCACTCCAGGTCTAAGTTAGGAAGTACACAACTATCAAAAACACAGGCTGTGTAGTACTTCTCAGGATTGACAGAGCCATGGCATGGCTTGAACAAACTAGAAACAGAAACATTTATAAGTTTTAATTACTGAATCCATGAATTCTTCAGTGTGCTCAACATGTTATAACGTGGCAACAGTGGTGCTTAAGGACATATGAACAAGGACTGTTAGAGAGAGATTTTTACAAAGAGTATTATCTAAATTGTAACCTTTCAATATACATTAAAGTATTCTCCCCTCTCCTAAAAAACATTCAGGCACCAATATTTTCTGTTCAGGAGCTACATGAAGCTTACTGAGTGCAACCATGAACTATTTTTCTGAAGAGATTTTGTTTGATTTTTTTTTTTTAAACTTCTGACACAAAATTCTAAAAATGAAGATTTCTGTTTTCAATTGGACTCTGTTTTCTGCTAAGTTAGTGTGGGAAGAGGCAAGAGCATAGAAGAACACGAGAACATCAAGAAAGGTTAATGTAGCAGCCAGAGGGTTGGAAGTAAACTATCAGCAAAGCGTGACATCTAGAAACAGTAAAAAGAATGAAAGCAACCCACAAAGGTACAAGAAATAGAGAAATAGTTAGAAAATTCTTTTATTAAGAAATTAATTTATTAAGAAATTGCCACTTAATTTGATCAAAGGCTTAGAAACCCCAGAGAGATGTCTACCTTCCTAAAAGAAGTTCGCAGATGGAAGATTCTTTGCAAGGCTGCACTGGGGTTGTGCCAGGTGCTTTTGTAGGAATTAAGCCTGGAGAGCACTGTGGTTTGGAGGGATCGACAACTTGCCAATGATCTGCCATGGTTTCACAGTTTTCTGCAATGTTTCCATTTGGCAACATGCAGTCATCTGCTGTGTTGTTATTGCAAGTACCTAAAATTGGTAAGGGGAGAAAGAATTAATTCAGTTTTGTTATGAAATTCCATTCATCTTTCTAGCAGGGCTGTCATTTACCTGTTTGTGGTTTTCTAAGAGTTCAAAAATCACAAGACTAAGCCTTACCACACTGTCCATGAGTGTTGTTGCCAAATAGGTTGTAGGGCATTCTGATAGAAAAGGACAAGCCATTGTAGCTCACATTTACTTTCAGTTCAGGAATTTCCACTACACGATTTATGCCTGACTCATAGATGCTCAAGCCAAACTTTTTATAAGGCAAAGCCACTGCCTGTTTGTTTACTGTCACCTAATACGTAAAAGAAAACAGAAAAAAAGACATATATTTAGTTTGACTTTAGAAAAAAATTGAATGTTCATTACTTTGCATTGGAGATCAAAGGCAGATAATATGCTTTTAGTTTGTAACAAGTATCCCTGTGTTTCTTTTTATGTAACTGGAACTCTTTTTTGAGCCAAAGAAAAGGCCTATGACTCATTGATAAACCACCAGGCTAAAATTCAGGGTTTAAACCAACTAAATTCTAACACTCAACAGATTTATTAGAGTGACTATGGCATTGAGGACACCCCATGAAAATGCAATATAAAATAGTCATAAATTACTCGTGCACACAATTGTAACTCTCTTAGCATAACGAGAACATGCTTG
>NW_010251301.1:19799-23046 GCF_000690775.1 Eurypyga helias
CTGTATCATTTATTTAAATACAGTAGCTATGATATAGCTATGGAACTAAGACTACTACCTTTACTCAGCAATGGTAGATTTTCTTGCTTTAGAGAAAAAAAGAAGAGGTCTAAATGTTGCAAATTTTCAACAATATGCTGCAACCTAACTTAATCCAACACAGTAACGTACAAGAATAAACCAAAACAACCACACCAAAGCCTAAAACCCAACACTTCTCACACAATTTTGAAGCTGGGGCATCATGTTTATCAATGAAATAAACACATAAGAACCCCTAATCTGAAAGATTAAAAAGGTGACACCAATCACAGCTAGTAATGGCAAATTTAAAAAATTCTTAAGCTCAGTATTTTATTGTTATGTCTAGTTTAAGTTGTATCCTCCCATTCAACATTTTTCCCCTTTGTTACATTAATATTAATTATAAATTTATTTATTCTATATCCTTAACTCAACAATTTGTCCATGTTTGTGTATTTAGGAGACATAAAGCACTGCAAATATTTGAGATAAAAAAGGGAAGAAGTGGTAGAAATTTTCCTCCATATTCAGACTCAAAAAAGTAGTCTTATTTTATAATCCAAACAGATATTAAATCTAAAACACAGATTCCCTTTTAATTTTTTCCAAACATTGTGAATATATAATTATTAGGTTGATGTTGTATTAATATTTTAATCAAGAAATCAAAGGTAACATTGTCTGATACCTCCACTTGTAGAGAATTTGGTTTGACTGTTGCTATGCGCACTTCCTGAGTCTCATGCCTCACAATCAGCGTTCGAGGACAGGAGACTACATCCCGTGCATCACAATGGTAATTATCAATGTAGACACCAAAGTTGTCAACTGTCTTATTAATCTCTTCCACAAGGACGTATGTACAATTCCCTTGATAGCTGTAGTATAGTCCATCAAAAGTCAAGTAATGTGGGTCTCCCCAGCCAGTGCAGTAGCCTACAAAAGCATACAGCTAGATTAGCTTCTTATGTCAACACACAGAACCAGATCAGATGGCAAACAAAATCTGCAGGTGTAGGATTCATCTCATCTAACTTTAAACATTCAAATTTTTAAAGTGTATACGTCAATGCATAAGCTCATTATCTACAACTCATTGACAATAGAGAAAAATAGGCATTTTCAGGTAACAGTTTACCTATTTTATTTCTGATAGACAACTGAGAACCATTACTGATAGTCTGAACAAGTAACTTATATGTAGGCTTCTAGCCACTAGATGTCTGCATCTGGACCTTTAAATCCTGCCTTGACAGACCAATTTATTCCACTAGCACAACAGTTAGGTAGAAATGATTGCAAATTAAGTAAAATCCCATGATTAGCTAAAAAGAATCACTGAAGCACTCCAAGTGAGTGTTGGGGGTCACAGCATTGTGTGACACTTGTCCCCTAATAAATAATTTTTCTCCTGACATTAGTATTGTTCCCACAGCTGATAAAATATTCAATAAAATATATACTTACAATCACACTCCCAGTGCCAACAGCATCCATCTGCATCAATGACTTGCACAGGAGAAAGCCCATTGGAACATGTAGGTTTAGGAGGTGGATTACAGATTATAGGAATCACCTGGACTATATTGTCTTCTATACATATTGCTTTAGTGCAGTTACAGAGCCACCATGACTCTCCGGGCTGTGTTTGGAAAGAGAGAGGGAGGGGAAAAAGAGAGACACCTTATGAGTCAGACTGACAACAGTTATGTCTGAATATCTTTTGCAGAATTTTAAAATGCTGTACATTTATTGGCAATTTTTTCCCCAACAGAAGTCTGAAAATAGGAAGGAATGGCAGCAGTCAGCACCATCAAGGCCTGCAAGATGAGCTACCATTACTAAGAACTGCTAAGTGAAAAGCATTACTTACAAAAGTCAAGCCAGTAACCTGAAGAGGGAATTGCCTTTTTTTGGTTTTAGCTATCTAAAACCTATCTAGCTATCTAGATCAGGTGTCTGATCTAACCTCATCACATGGATGATTAATCCTCTTCCATTAATGACCAGAACATTAACAGCTAAAGCTATAGTGGACACCATCTATTTGGTGAGTAATGTTTAAGGTGATTATGTGCCTGCATTGTGATTGTATGCATTTTTTCTATCTCCCACTAGTTTTTCAGACATACATCATTTTTAACCATGCAGATCTACTGAGCAAGTTAGTAGACATCTAAGCTGTGTGGAGGCTTTAGAAATGTACAAGGCATTAGCTTGTCTGTGTCAGAGGTGGAGGGTTCCTAAAACCTCAGAACTCTCAGTCAAGAGCATTTGAAAATGGTGGGCTGTTTCACAGTCTTCTCCTGAAAACATACTATGACCAAGTACAACCCATTCCAAACTCAGATTAATTAAGCACTGTGGTTTCTTGTTGAGCTGCACTGTAAACACATAAACTTTCCCCATCCTGGAACTATTCAAAAGCAGAAAGAGAAAAGATAGTTTAACTCCTCTTAGCTCTTGATTAACACTTCCTCAAAGCTATCCTACAAGAGAAACATTGATCTGTGATCTAAGTCCTTGAAGAAGGCCTTTTACAAACAATCTAACTAGGATACTAATAGTAGTATTTAAGATATCAAATAATATCATTGGAAGTCATGCTGATATCCAAGTAAAGAGAAAGAAAAAGATGGACTGATATTTCCTTTTTTATCTGGATTAAGACCTACACTGGATAATACTAACACTGAAATTAAGAGTCTAGTCTTCATCCGAAGAAGGAGGATAAAAAAACCTGCTCACCACATAAGATTCATTAGGCAAAATAGAACAGTTTCTTCCAGGAGTGGTTGGTGGTGAACTTGTAGTTGAACTCAAAGAAGGGGGTGGAGTAACTGCTGTATGCGTAGAACTTCCTGCAGTGGTGAATGCACTTGATGTTGCTGTAGGCTCAGAAGCAGTAGGTGAGCCAGTGGAAACACTTTCAGATGTGGTGGTGGTGGTAGTTGCAGTGGTAGGGGTAAAATTACTAAAGGTTGTTCCTGAAGTGGTGGTAAAAGATTCTGTTGGAGTTGTACCAGAGGTGGTGATTGGCACAGAGCTGGCTGATACTGATGTCAGAGATGGAGTAGTGCTCACAGTAGACTCAAGGAAGGGTGTGGAGCGCCAAGTAATGGTGGCAGTGACAGCAGTTGAACTTGTCGGAGTACTGAGGGTTGTAGTGGTTGTCATTGGGCTACCAGTTTCCGTTACTATTGTGGTGCTGTGGGGAGTGGGT
>NW_010251302.1:0-943 GCF_000690775.1 Eurypyga helias
TGGCAAATCAACAGTTGGCTGCAGGCCTGGTGACACATCCAGGGCTTTGGCTACTTAGACAGTGGGAGACTGCCCTTGAGAAATCTGGTTTGCTGGGCTACATCTGACTGAAAAGGCAAAGAACGTCTTCAGGCAAAGGCTTGCCAAGCTGGTGAAGAGGGCTTTAAATTAAAGCTGCCAGGGAAGGAGAACCTCAGCTCACCCTACTCCTGCCAGTTGGAGGCCAGTGCCACCCACAGATGCCCAGAGCCTGGAGAAGAATCACAGGTCACCAAGACAGCACCAGGCAAACAAAACAAGGGAATTCCAGCTGCTCCAGTCAGCAACCCAACTTCATCAGGGGCCCATCTTAAATGCCTCTGTGCAAACACACAGAGCATGGGAAATAAGAGGAGTTAAGAGACATGTTGACTCATCAGGGTTATGACCTCATCGGCATCACAGAGACATGGTGGGATGGCTGCTATGACTGGCGTGTCAGCATGGAAGGATACAGGCTCTTTAGGAAGGACAGGCAGGGAAGACACAGAGGGGATATTGCTCTCTACATCAGAGACCAGCTGGAGTGCATGGAACTCTGCCTGGGGATGGATGAGGAGCTGACCGAGAGCTTATGGGCAAGGAGATGAGATACTGCAGTAGGAGTTTGATACAGGGCACCTGGCAAGGTTGAGCAAGTCCTTCAGCCTTCCAGCAGTGGTTGAAGGGGCTACAAGAAAGCCGGGTGGAAACTTTTTACAAGGGCAGGCAGTGACAAGGAGATGAGATACTGCAGTAGGAGTTTGATACAGGGCACCTGGCAAGGTTGAGCAAGTCCTTCAGCCTTCCAGCAGTGGTTGAAGGGGCTACAAGAAAGCCGGGTGGAAACTTTTTACAAGGGCAGGCAGTGACAGGACAAGGGGGAACAGCTTTAAACTGAAAGTGGATAGATTTAGATTGGACA
>NW_010251302.1:1082-17904 GCF_000690775.1 Eurypyga helias
TGTAAGTGGTCCCTGCCCAGGGCAGGGGCGGTGGAACTAGATGGTCTTTAAGGTCCCTTCCAACCTAAGCCATTCTATGGTTCTATTCCATGAACACAGTTCACAACAATCTCTTTCCTGGTTTAGGCAGCATTCTAATGAAGTGAACCATGCATCTTTTCTGTAACACACTTCACACATGTTAACTCACTGGTCTGATTTATAAAGTCCACAGCCTATATACTTCCCCAGAATATGTAGTAGCATGGGAAGGTAGTGCATCAGTTTTCTTCTCGCATGCCCGAACACATTTATCCTTGCACATACTTCTCTCCCCATTTACACAGAAGCCCATCTCTGCCACCAGAAGCAGCATCTACACAGGCAGCCTTGTGCCAGCTCTCCCATGCATCCCACCTAACCGGAGCTGCAAAAAAAACACTGCTGCATCGCCGCTCAGCAGCTTGCAGACAAGTGACCCAGTTTCGGCTTACACCCAGCTCAGGTCTTAATACCTGTCTTAGCTGCTACCTTCAAGCTAAGCTCACAACTGATAAACACTCAAAGAACATCACTGGTTTGTTTCATAAGATAACAACACAGATGAATTGTGATGGACGAGGATTTACAAAGCAGTAAATACCCACTCATGCCTAAAAGTATTAGCATCCCTGCGATGCTATCAGCACCACCCACATGAGCTTCTCCTGCTCAGCAAGGAAAAAGTATCATGAGAATGCTGGCACTGAATGGGAAAACACAGATGCATTTAAGGCACAGACAGGTGAACACTCAGTTTTCCCCACAGGAAACTTCCTGCTCTGTAGTGACCATCAGTTTGTTTCAAACCCTTCTCCATTTCTCATCCACTTTCATTCACAGCTGCCTCCTCACATTGTTTTACCCTCTGTACCATGACCTTCTTTCTTTCCTGTTTAAGAAAAAAAGTTTAAAAATCCAAACCTGTCTTTAATCAATTCACTGATTAATAGACATTGTCAAAGGTGATGTGTGGAAAAAGGTGGTGTCAGATGCCACTACAGAAGAGTTATTTTCCAGTTCTGGAAATTGACTTATTGCTTGTTTAGCTTACAAAATATGCATTACTTTGACAAGAAGCATGCAGGAAGTCTTACCATTAATGTCAAATGCATCTCTCTAGGCTAGTGGAGATGCAGAAAGCCTATTTTCTTGATCCATGCTGATAAGACAGGAGTGGCTGAGCAGATCACTCTTAACTGGTGGCAGCTGCAGGAAATTTGCTTTTTCTGCCTGTGCTCTAAGCTTAATAAAAAAAAAAATTCATCTATGTTTGTATACAATTCAAAGACAAATGCAATCAACCCCCAGAATCTTCCCTTGCTGGCACATTTTTCACTTATGTAGTGGATGATGGGGTAAGGGACCTCCTGCTTTCAAGTGCCTGAATCTCCAGCACTGGTGTGACCTTTTAGAGTCTCTTCTAATAACTGTGCCCTAACACCACCAGTGTCAGTTTAATACAATGAGGTGTGCTCCTAAAACACAGCGAAGCCAACCTAGGGGTGGCTGCCAGCAAGAAACACAGTTCTGTGAACACGTCCTGCTGCTTCCCCCAGGCCAACAAGGGCATTTGATCGTGCCAGTCCCACATGGATGCGGAGAGCTAGCCTTGCAGAAAGCTACAGAAGTAATTTAAAAAACAAAGTTTCCTTCTAGGCCATCTTCATAAACAACATCACTGGAGCAAATACACAGTGATGGCATTTGCAGAAGGATCCCTCTTTCCTAGTGTATCACTAGCTAAAACACTAACAACTGCTGTGTTGCAGTTAGATTTAGCAGCAGAGGCCAGAGAGAAGTGTCTACAAGTACTGCAGTGCATGGGACAGTAAGGATACCAAACCTATTTATCTACACACACTGAAACTTAAGAAGATGCAGCTGGATATGATAAAGGAAATCCCAGGAAGGAAGGACTGAGTTGTTAAAAAAAAAAAAACAAAACAACACCCACCAAAACAATACACTGGATTTGCACAGGATACAGAAAACAAAAGTAGAAGAACAGACCTTCTGTAAAGATTCTTAAAATTCTTATGCTTTTGAAATTTGAGAGTTTAAGATAAAATAGTAACATTTTCTTACTGCAAACTCTTTGGAAACAGAAGGACGCAGAGCACACTTCCAAATCTTCTCAAATTGAAATAAATAACAAAACAAAAAAAAGAATCAAGACTTAAACTCAGGTATCTGGCAAGCTGAGACCAGGTGGCTATGCAACCTGGGGAAAGCCAGGCAGATGAGGGTATAAACATAAGCAGGCTTTGTGGCACACAGGGGCACCCTGTTCCTGCTTCCTGTCTTCCGTATATCTGCAGGGGGATTTCTACCGGCAAATCCCACAGCTGTGGACCCTTTCACATGGACCAGCACAACTGTGTGACACACATGTGGAACAGCATGCTGTGGTTTGACCTGGCACCAATGTCACTATGAGTCAGGCTGGAGCAATTCAGGACGAATATCAAGCACTCTTGACCCTCTGCAGCCTGCTTTAAAGTGTCATTTTAAATTCTACATCCTCACACTGGCTTGCAGTTGTTTACCATCTAGTGGATTTAAGTAATAGAGAATATCCACTAGAACAACTCAGACCCTTGACTCTAATCCCTTCCTCTTGGTAATTGATTTCCGGACCTATCATTATCGTCTCTCACTGACAACTCATCCTCGCTGGCTCTCTAATGTAACGGCAGTTTTCATAATTTTCTCCTGAAGCTCCTGTGTGGATTCACTCCAATTTCTCTGACTTGTAGCTTCTTGTCACTTCTGCCCTTCTCTTTTCCAGCATTCCTGATGATGCCATGTGCTTTTATGGTGCCCTCAATTCAGGGGAGAATTATTTTGCTCTCTCAGCCTGAGACATTTAATCTCTTCCCTTTCTGAACCCATCTACTCACTCTCAATTCTTGTTCCTTCACAGTACAGCATCATGTCATCAGGCTGACATGAGCACCGTACTTTTAGGTGCCTCTACACAGCCAATGTGCTCAAGTCCTCTATTCTCCTTTGTCTCTTCTCAGAATCATTCCAACCTTACCATCTCACCAGTGGTTTTCCCTAAAAAGCCTTAATTTTAAGGATTTGTTAGCTCACAAGCCCAAAATGGAATCTGCTTTCTGCCCTACTCACACCCCACACCAGTGCCCAGCTCATGCCATAAACCTGGATTAAAGGATTTAAAACAACAGGATTAAGGATTTAAAAATTAACAGTGCAGGACGCTCCAATTTAGGCTTCTACTTTTTTTTTTTTTTGAGAGACATTTCCAACTAATCCATTTTCTAAGGTGAAGTTTACTCACAGTTTCGTTAGAGCAATGCTTTATTTGGCAAGAGGCAAACCCCTGCTACTCTGCTCAGCAGGGGCATTCTGCTGCATATCACATAGCTTTCACCTTTACAAACCCCAAGAGGGACAGATTTTTGCCATAGCATCATTTTGATCTTTGCTACAGTGGCTTCTGCCCAAGTAAGCTTGCTTCCAAGCTTAAAACTTCGCTTTTTTGTCTGCATTAAATGGGTCCAGCCTGTACCTTCAAGGAGACAAGTGCTCCAGAAATCTACTTGACCAAGTTGGAACTTGAAAAAAATTGCTCTTAAACATGAGAAAAATGTCAACACCAATTTCTGTTGTTTTCATTTTAGCATTTTGCAAAAAGACTGCTAATATTGTTTCTTTCAGGCAGCGCATGCTTCACAAATTTTGTCTCTATGTAAGAAAAGAATTTGCAAGTTTCAGGATACTGCAGAAAAAGTCAAAGATACAGGATGGAAAACACACCAGGGAAAGCACCGTAATTTAAAGCATTATCTCTACAGAAATACACTGGACTATAAACAAACTTTTTTTTTTTTTAAAATATCCCTACTGCATTACAAGTCAGTTGCCAATATTCACATTCATCAGGGCTATTGTATTGAGCACAGCATAGCTGCTACATTCTTTAGGCTGCCTAGGTGTACTCCAAAACATTTAATTACAGAGTATTTTTAAAAATTAATCTGTATCAACATCATGATCCATTTCTTGCAGTCCTGTATCTCAGACACCAGAAGACAGTATCATCCAGACTGTTTGGGACTAAGAAGTTCCAGGAGGAAAAGTTTGCAAAAAAACTTGCACTCTGGCACAGAGGTTTATTTGAACACTTGGCTATTTTATTGATTCACAAATCACAGAGTTCTTAGCTGTGTTTTGGGCAAATTGTTCCAGCATGGTGTCAGTGTTCTTGTACTGAAGAGCATCTAGAGGCTAACTATGCAGCACAGATAAATTATTTATTATCATGTTGAATACAAGCCACCTTACTGCATCCCTGGAATTGCTACTGCACCTTCTGAGACCATCTACATACTTCCAACACTTTTCAGATCACTTCAGAGCAACTGCCAGTAAAACAGGAAAAAAATTGACCTTGCCTTTTTTTTTTCTTTACTATTTTTTTGACAAAGTGACTACGGAACCCCTCTGACACCAAGCCTAGCTTCTTGTTCTCTGGAGACTTTCAAAGCCATCTGGACTTGCTCCTGGGTGTCTACTCTAGGTGATCCTGCTGTGACAGGGGATTTGGACTAGACAATCTCTAGAGGTCCCTTCTAACCCCTGCCACTGCGAATTTAAGGACATATCTCACTGTTGCAGATAACCTGCAATACTTTGGCACTCATGAACACACCTTTAGTGCTCTCCACTCTGGAGATCTCCACCTGGAGACTAGTCCAGAAGAGGAAGGAAGGCTTTTCAAAGGGCCAGGTCAGTCCTCAGCCATACAGTTTGTGTACTCTGGAAACACTCAGAATATGGTTGCACAATGTATCACAGAATCACACAATGCTTGGGGTTGGAAGGGACCTTTGGAGATCATCTAGTCCAACCCCCCCTGTCAAAGCAGGTTCATCTAGAGCAGGTTTGATAGGAATGCATCCAGAAGGGCTTTGAATATCTCTAAGATACAGAAATAATGAGCTAACCATTCCCCTCCCACTGTATGTCCCTGTTTTACCTTACCATCTGCCTCAACCACCTCAGATTTCTCTCACTTCTGCAGAGACTTAGGATCTAGGAATTGCCTGTAATAAATTCCTTACTTTGCATTTCCTTAATCGGGAACAGGTTTGAAAAGTACCGGAAAAGATTATTGTTTCTGTAGCAAGCAGCACAGCCACTGCAGATGATTCCATCTGATGGAGCATGGGAGCAGACCTTACTGTCGAGCTTCATAGTGAAAAAGCACATACCTGAATTAGTTTTTTTTAACAGAAACAAGGATGACACCTCTGTAAGTTAAGTTCTGGCTCTACAGTAGTCTTGGAACTTACAGATTTTGACAAAACTTCTTATTTCTCAGCTGTTAAAAAAAAAAAAGTCTTCCTAGCCTAGTAACATCTCAAACCTCATACCGCTTTAAAGCTGCTACTAGAGAACATGGGAGAAAGCAGTGCATGAAATGCAGAGAAAGAGGAGGTGCTGGGTAGATAAAGCGTGCTGGTTATTTTTCTTTCACAGCATACTACTTGCTGAATTTCGTACCAACAGCTAGGTTATTTATTTATACTCCAGCAACTTATTTTGAACTCAGCTCCTGCTCCATCTCTTGCAGCACTCACATGCCTGCTGCCACAGCCGAAAAAAAAGGTCCGTTTTGGCGGTTCAGTCCCCAGCCAAATCTGCAAGTATGACTTCCCTCTCGATGGCAGCATAAATTCAAGTCCATCTCTGCTCACAGCCATTCTCTCCTGGTACAGCTATTTTGTCTGACCATCTTAGACAAGATGGTTATTCATTCTAGCAAGGAAATTATTTTGCCAGTATAGTTCAAATATTTTCCAGTATAGTTTGAATTGCAAATAAGCTGTAATGAGAAAGGGTTTTCTTACATGTGCAGTGTTAAGAGACTTTTGTCTACATAAGCAGATTTGTTACAGATAGGATTCTTGTAGCACGCTCCAGCCAAACTCATGCTGCAACAGGACTGTAGTTTTACACCTGTGGGAAGTGCCACCTTGTCACACCAGCAATAAAGACCTTACCTTCTCTCAACCCTTCCCACCTATCTACACAAGCACCACAGAGCTACATGGAAAACTGGATCAGTTAACAGATCTGAATTAAGGCTAACAGCATAAGAGGCACAAACCATACTTCAGGCTTTTAAAAATGAGTCTTTAGCCATCCCTTTAAAGTTTAAATATTAAATGCAAAATCTTAAATCACTCAGAGATCATAGACTGTATTTAATTTTACCTTCAGCTTTAGTACTCTAATTTGCACCACCAATTGATTGTTTAACAGGACCTGTGGCCTTTAGAAGGCCACATTTCCTCATATTTTCCTTCCACTCTTTAACAGGCTTGAAATATTCTGTTGTATTAGAGTTTCAGAAACGGATCAAAATCCATCAGTAGGCTGTGCTATGCCAAACTCCACTCCTCAGAACTGCAGTTCTGTTTCACACATTGAAACCAACCACTTAAATGTCCATTCTGAAATATTAAATTTGCACTGCTCTGTTGATGACTTACAAGTTATTCCTCTTGGCTTCAAATTTACACTGAAAGGTAACGAAGGCAAGATAAGGAAGCATACCTAAAGCATGATTCTCTTCCACTTTCAGCTACAACACTTAAGTAAATATACCATGAAACATATATGGCATTAAAACAAATCTTAAGAATGTAGATTTTTTTTTTAATAAGTGAAAGCGGTTAATCTACACTGCGTTTATTTTCCAATACAACAAGAGTACAAAATACTCACCCCTTCAGGCCCCTGAAACTGAATTGAAGGTTGAAAAGTGACACAATCCTATGAGAGAAAGAAAATAAGTAGAACGTAAGCAAAACTACAAACCTCTGTACTCCAGCAGTAGTTACTTTGCTGCAGAAAGGTGAATGTGCCCACAGCAAACCCAAGAGCTCCTTGTGCCTGTATCATAGGGCAGAATCCTCCAGGCAGCAGTAGCCAGGGCTCCAGCAGCATGTCCAGGCTACTTGCAGCACCCAGGACTTCCTCCACTTGGTGCCGAGAAGCCAGGGAGCTGGAGCTCAGCAAGAACATGGGGGCACCATCAGAGTCACAGAACATGCTTAAAGTTACACAATGGCATTTGCTGGCACAGAAAGGGAAAACCAACTCCTCCTCTGCCCAAAGTACCATTGAACATGGGAGTCCAAAGCAACACATGCTTCCCCCTCACAAACCCTGCCCTGCTCTCCTGGTTGCTTATGGACTGGGATTGGCTTAGTTTCTGAAGAGACTATTCAACTACACCATTTCTACATGTACTTGAGTTCCAGGTATCAGCTTGAGTTGTGCCATTAACACAGGCAACTTGCCTACTCAAAAGGTCTGGGTAACGACAGCTTTCCTTGTTAGGACAACACTCAAGTCCCCATCACTTCCCACTGTCACAGATGACCTGCGCCTTGCCCAGACCGCCATGCATGTACCAGTACTGCTAGGAGCACTCACAATGCTGGAAAACAAGCCTCGCACCACAGCACATTTCATGCTGCTCCCAGAAGTGCAGGCAGCCTGGTTGTCCTCAGGAATGCAGGTAAGACCATCCCTCTTCTGATCTTATTCTCATAACTTCAGCTAGCACATATCTTAAAGATGAAAAGAGATTCAGTACAGTCAAACCAGCTCCAAAAAAAATCTGAACTCCTCCAAACACTCCTCACTTCTTCAGCTACACATCTGCCAAGGGAAATACACAGTATGGCCAAAAATAACAAGAGCCACCTGTGTCTTGTCTCTATAATTTCATTACATCAAATGCAGTCTCTTCTTAACCTGTAAGGACAGAAGCGTCCTGCATTGCCTTTGTGCTGACAGCACAGTCCATGAAAATCTGAAAATTTTAAGAGAGAAAAAAAATTAAAAATAAAAGAAGTCAAGGAGCTTGCTAGTTGGAAACTACTTTTCTCTGTTGCAAGCTGGCTTCTGGTCAGATCTGCCTCTCGATGCAGCCCAAACAGCAGCACCACCAGCAGGTGCCCACTGATAAGAATATCCCATTTTAGCAGCAATGCTGACCTTGCTCAGCTTTACTGAATCCTGAAGTTATGCTGCTGGACACAAAAACAGGGCAGCTGTGCTGACTAGCTCAATTTGCTAGGCTTGTCCACACAATGTTACAGGGAGTTTTCCAAGCCACTGCAAACACATACACTAAACAAGTTACACCAAAGGATGAAATCCTAACGAATACAGACCTCATTCCAGCAAATGCAAGTACTTATGGACTTAAATTTTAAGTGCCATTCAGGAGCCTTCAGGACTCAGCATCCCTGGAATGGCAAGTTAGGCCAACATCTTGTCCTCTCCTTCCTCCAGACACAGGTTCTTCCTCCTTCATTTGCACATCCTGCCCTTTTGCAATAAAATCCATCTCTCTAATCCAGCAGAAAATTCCCTATGCAAAATCCCAGAATGGGGCGTAAGCACAAACAATACCACTGAAAAGCTAGAGTTCTCACAGATAGCTTATACACTATCTAAAGTTACACAGCAGCCAAGAACACATACAACCTTAAGCCCTGAAATGGCTTGCTGCAAATTTGGCTGCTCCATAAACCTTCTGACTTAAAGCCAGAAAGTTTTAGAAGTGGGCAGAGACAAACATACGTATTTGCTTATCCAGAACATACAAGTAAACTCACTGAAAAAATGCAGTGGGTTACATATGCAAAGACCATTGGAGTTACGAATCTTAAGCCTTGTCTGAGGTTTGCCAGAATTAAATTTAATGCTTTACACAGAAATTAATGTATGAAGCCACTTCACAAAAGACCAAGCCAGACAGGCAATGCCATGATTGCACAGGACCATGCAGCAGCCATCACCTTCTTACAGTGGCTCACAAAATATGACACGAGCTGGCTTTGGATCCGGAGAAACTGGCTTCACCAGTTACCTCCTCTGCTGCAACACAAGGAAATGCCATAAAAATATACAGATTTATCAGGGCATCAAGCAGAAAAGTCTCACCTACCCATCAGCAGGTGGTCTGGAACAGCAGGCTGCTGTAGCAGGGACCAAGGCAGGGGACCTCAGCCGTCTAGCCAAACCTTATGTCACACTCTGTGTCCAACAAGCAGACTGCTTTGAAGAGCTACACAGATATCAGGCTTAAGGCACAGACATGGGAACCACTTCCCCAAACACCCCTTCCCTCTGCTCCCCCAGGACCATCCAGTTTTCCTGCATTTCTTTTCTTGCAGGAAAGAGGATAAAGTTTTAGAAAAGCGGCTCTCCACAGGGGCTCAGGAGTCCTACCACTTTCCCATGCCCATTCTCTTCCTACTTTCACACCACCCGCCCTTTTTAGGAGAGTTAGAGCATGCATCCCTCATCAGCCCTGTTCTGCATCCATTCACACACTTGCTGTCCACAAATCAGTCTAGTCCCTGTCTGAACCCACTGATATTTCCTGCCGTCGGTCTCCGACGACAGCAAGGTACAGAAGTCCACCAACCAACAGAAGAACAGACCCACCTGCTTTACTTTTTTTGCTGGTACCATCAAGTCCCCTCTCACTCCAGCAGTGGGAGATACAAGCACTATCCCTAGCAGGCCCAAGCAGGCCCTACCATCACACTGCCTATGATTCCCTGAGCCACAGCCCCACATCCTTCACTCCCCAGTGGAGAATCCCAAGCCTCCATACAAGGAGAGCACGGCAGCTGCTACAGCTGGAGACAGCAAGCAGAAGACAGCTATCCTCCCCCACAACCCAGAATTGCACAGTACACTTGAAATGTGGGTGCCCAAGAGCTTTACATGGTGCCAAAGGGACCCTCTGAATCACCATTTAATGCCTTCCCAGATGGAGCTCAGCTCTTGGCTAGATTTTGTGGCTGCTGCTGCTCGCTGAATGAATGCTTTCCAAGGATTGGAAATTGAGACTCCAAGATCTCTCATTGTGAAGTAACTGCCTATTTGAAGTTTCATGTCATGCACAGCTTTCTCTCCCCTACATGTTACTTTACTTACTGTGAAAATCCTGTGCCACATTTTTGCCACTGATCCAGATTGGCGAGGTCTTTCCAGAGCTCCTCAGCATCACTTTCTGATCACCTGAAAAACCCAAGTATCACTTCCAAGCTTTGGCATCTCAATGTCTTCTCCAGGCCACTGTTGAATATCTTAAGTGAAAGTGGCTCCAGGAATGACACCTTTAAAATCTACGTGGACTCCCTCCCTCCCTGAAGAGTCACCACTAAGGCAGACCAAATTCTGCACCTCTTTCCCGTGCTGCTGATCTGATCAGCTTCACCTGTCACCTAATATGTGAACTGACCCCAGGCTACCCTCACCAGTTCGGCCAGTCCAGCCCCAAACTTCTTCTGTGATCCCACACTGGGGCATAAACTCCAGAGTCCTACCTAGTTAATCCAAGGAAGTGATCCTGGAAAAACTGTTAGCACCCAGAACAGCTAGAGCAACTGAAACAGCTGCACATCATCTCCAAAGAGTGGGAATAATGAAGCATCAATTCAGCTGAAAACCAAGCTATGAACAGCTGCAGGCACACTTAAGTAATTACTCTTCATTTGCATCTTAAGCTTTTATTTAAGATAAGGAATAAGTTCTCCTCCACAGGACTGGTTAAAAAAAAAAATAGCTAGAGGAGCTGTGACATTCAGGTCTTAAATCTCTAATTTGAGGGACAAGAACTCAAGAACTAACTGGCTTGTGTTCTCCAGGTTCACTATTTTGCTTAACAGTCCTTAGGCAGGGACTGTGCCTGCTTGCAAGACTCATGATCTGCGCACACATGTGGCACATTGCAAATAACCCAGATATTTATAAGGTGTCACCCTTGGATATTCAGCTAATTATCTACTTCTCCAGGCACATTGATTCAGACTGAGCAGAAGATGCCCTTGTATCAGCATGTGAGAGACTGTGATGTATAATAAGACTTTTCATATGCTTCAATAATTTCTCAAGAGGTATATACTATGTAGAACTCAGAACAACATACCAGTGCTCTCTAGCAATGCCAGCCTATTTCCCTGATGCCTTCCTCCTCCTTTTGGCAACCCACTGAGCCCAGAAAAGGTTGTTGTCAATTCAGAGCATGGCCTTGTATCAGCACAACTTATGCTGAGGAATTATAGAGCTCTCTCCTCGCAAGGAGAGGAAAAAGCATTTGGAATGAGGGGCTACCTGCACTGATAGAGGCTGTTAAATTACTACAGACAGCATATGGATACCACAGAGGATCCCTCCTTATGTACACACTCCAGCACACGCATCATCTACGTTACACTTCCCAGTGAGTGCAATGACCGAGGACACAAAGCAGCCAGCCAGACTGCACTTAACGAAGATCACCCACTCTGACCTCCAAACATGTAACATACTGAAACAACTGTGTTTTGGGGTGGCAGAGACATTTTGATACATGGATACAGGGATGCAACAGGAATTCAGCCTCTTTTAGTGTATCCATTCTGATTAGAGTGACATTGTTTTACTGGGTTTTTTGTTTGTTTTTTTTTTTTTTTTGTGTGGTGGTGGTTTTGGGGGGTTTTTTTGTTTGTTTGTGTTTTTTTTTAATTTTAATATAGATTTCTTCACACAATCTGGACAGGGCTCAGTAAGCAGAAAACCCAAAACATTTTTAAAAAGCACAGGCTCCACAACTTGCTTAATATACAAATCCTTGAGACACAGCTTTCTGCATTACACCAAGAGTACTTCATAATAGCCGGTGCATTTATCCTCCTATTCACTGTAAGTGGGCATTATTACCATTTTAAAAGCAGTAACAGAAAGACAATTACAATCTGCATTGCCGGTAGTTTTGAGTGTCAAATGGGAAAAATTCAAGTTCTGATTTTCTCTGAGACTAGGTGGCACTTGGTATTCTGATCTGCAGGTCCCGTTTCTCTCCAATGTACCCACGACCAGCAGTGGCAGACTACACAAGGGAAACTGCCACAAGAAGCATTCAACCATCCAGCGCCAAAACTCGACTGCCAGTGCTGGCACTGGGACAAGGTCAGCAGAAGCAGCATGTAGATGCAAAAAGGGGAATGGGCCTCCCTGGTGCATCTCATCAGCTTGCTGCATTTCCTGGAGCCACAGCACTGATGTTGGCAGCGTTGGGGCCAGACAGCAGCAGCCTTGGGAGAGGGAAAGCAGTGTAGGTGCTTTCTCAGAAAGTGCAATTGCCCTTCCTTGGGAGGCTGACAAATAGATCTACTTAGCTGTACTGGAAAACAAAGTTACATCTCGTTGCATGACCATCATCTGCTCAATGGCCCATGGTGCCTGAAAGACGGAAGTCTGGCTCCTAGCCTGTTCCATCCAGCACTTGTGGGTCTCTATTCCATACCCTCATTCAACATGCTTATCTAGAACACATTCCCAAAAACTAGTTAGATGGGTAACTTTCAGGAGTGGAGAGAAATGGGGCAGGACATTCCCCTCTCTGGAGTCATCAAACCACAAATCAGTTCAAGCTACCTCACAATGTCAGTCTGGACAATCAGCGTAGTTGTGTCTCTAGTGATCACCAGTGTGAGGCACTACACTCAAGCCATCACATTTGCTAGGACAACGTTTTCCTGCCCAATGTTTCCCTGCAGTTCCATGTCTCATCAGCCACAATCTTCTGACATCTGAAACAGGGTACACATCTTAGTCACTTCATACCAGACTTCTGATTTACCCAGGGCACAGTCCTGTGCACTAGATGAGGTAGGAATTCTGCAGTCAGGTAGTGCCTCGATACCACTGAAAGAACTACAGCTACCACCCAGCTGTTCCCCAAAGGAATTGAAGAGATCAAGGTATATCCTCCTCCTCCTCGATCTCCCCACCAACAGATTTGTCTGAAATTCGACTCAAAAGTTAGTGACAACACAAAAAACCCCTGCAATTTCACAAAATTTTTCACAAAAAAAAAAACGCATTTTCACAAAAAAGTGAAAATGCATTTATAATGACTATTTGTATTGCTCAAATCAATTTACATCATATATCATATCATTTACATCATACATTAAGATAAATGCAATCTTAAATTTCAAGAAATCAGACAAAATAGACACACAATGTATCATCGATGTGTTTAGTCTGGCAACTTGAAGGCAAAACCAGAAGTCACATAGGCACATCCCTTCTTTTGCACAGAAGCGAGTATCCCCCCTGCAGTTTGGATATTGGTGGCAAACATGCTAGTGATAGATTCCCATTTACGTGCTGACAGCAAAAAGGAATGACTTGGGGTCTCCCAGCCCCACAGCAGACTCTGAAAGTGTTCTGCAGGAACCAGAATCTCTTGCACACTCTTGTTCATAGGATGATCTTCAGTCTCCTCCCTCAGCCTCTTCTAGCCATGCTTTTGCTCACTGCTAGCTCACTTCACCCGATTCCCTTCCCTGAGAGACCTCAGCTGACCTCAGCCACTGGCTGCTCAGAGCTCTGAATAATTCAGTCTCTCAGACTTCTCCACCACTCCTAGTTAACCCCAGTCCGCTCTTCTCATTCCCTGGGGCTTATCTTCCCAGTCTTCTTCTGTCATCACCTTTAGCTCCCCCTCCAGCCAAATCCTACCTTGTTAACTCCTCATGTGCGGTAGGATTGCCCCACCGTAGGGGGTCAGAGCCCATCCTTATACCCCTTAATCTAAATCCAGCACAGCTGTGGGCATATGCAAGCTAAGGCTATGAAAAGACTAACAAGATGTCCACCTTAAAGCTGACCTCAAAAGCCAAAAAGCAAAACCTAAGTCATCTGCCCCATATGTGAGCAGGAGCACATCCTCATTCCTAGCAGGACACTGCCACACCTCCCTAAAAGGCTAAACCTTTTGAACAACTGAGTTTCCTAACCCCCAGCCCAAACTCTGGCCATGGGAAATTACAACCCTGGTAAATGAAATGCAGCAGAGGCCCATGATTCCATTTGAATTGCTCAGAGTGGGGGAACATCAGGCAAATGTCACATTTTGTGTGCTTACTGACTCAGCAGATCTGCAGCTGGAACATACTGACAACTCTTTGAAGAACAGAAACTTAAAACACAAGATAGATTCCTAAGAGTCACAGTTATTTTTGTGTTTGAAAAACTCAGATTTTACAGGTCAAAAAATTTGCTCTAACAGCATGCAGAATAAAAGAGACACTTTCAGCTGGAAAAGCACAGCCAAAACATGACTACAGATGGACATTAATCCTGCAAAGAGCCCTGTCAAAGGCAGCACAGTCCCACTGTTCTCCAGACACTACTCAATGCAGTATTCCCTGATCTGCTTCAGAGCAGTCAACTGATTAGGTCAGGACATCACCAGTGAGAGTGAAATTATATGCTGTAGCCAAGCCACACAAGAGGCTCCCTGTGCACCAAGGTAAAACTCCTCCATTTCTCTTTGACCTGTTTCCTTTACACTGCTTCTGAGGATCATATATACTAAGCCAACTTTATGGCTAAGCTAGCAAAAAGTGATTTTTTGCTTTTGCTGGGCTAAATTTCTGCAGAGAGGGTGGAGTTGCATGCTACAACTTGAGCTAATCTAATCAGTTAGCTGCCACTTAAAAAGGGAGGTTCTGCTCCCACGGTTTATCCTGGTCATGTGCTATCTGTGTCCTCCCATCGCATCAGCTCTCACGCTTCTCCATCCACCACTAAATCAGTGTGGAAAAAGAACTAGAAGAATGGCACAACTAAAAAATTGCTTCAAAAAAGTCCCGGAGAGCAATACAAGGGATGTAGGAAGGCAATGCACCAGGGCCAGCAAACCACGTTGGGCAGCTGTGAGATGCCAGAACAGCTGAGCCCTGCAGCGGAGTTCCACCAGCCAGCACGACTCTGCCTGCGGCAGGCAGGGACCGGTCAGCCTTGGCTGCAACTCTGACCTCTGAGAGCAACATGCAGCACTTAACTGAACTAAAGGCAAAGTACTATTGCTCCCCCCACTAAATAGAAAGCAATTAAAAAAAAAAAAATTAGCCATGCTTTAAATTAATACTGCCACAGATGACACTCCAGGATCTTAATGCATGCTGCTTAATATTCAAAGGAAATCTAGGCAAGAATATCCTCCATCACCTGAATCCAGCCAACTGCAGGTCACGATGAAGCACAAAGTGGGTGGAGCCTCAGGATTTGTCCTCATCTTCACCAAGCTGCAGAGATCAGGCCTGCCAAAGAGTTATGATCTCTATTCTGTATTCTGAAGGTTGAGGTGAAGTTAAATGTTAATGTAAGAATTTAAGAATCTCTTGAGTTTTCAACTCATACCATGTAAGAAAATCCTTAGTTGAGGTAAGAAGGAGCAAGTGCTTCATTCTTTATTCAGACTGTTTAAATTTCAGCGTTAAGCAGTTAAGTATACAGAGCCTGACTACTGCCCAGGTTCTAAAGGTGATGGCATAAGTAGGTCAATAGGGTTATCCTGATTTCTCACCTCTACATGCTTTCTGTGATATTACACAGGTAAGATCTTCCAGTACGGAACAGCAGCAACAGCAGATCTGTATGTTACTTTTCTCACATTCCCTTCGCTGCCTTCCCCAGTTCTCAGCAATGCGGACTGAAATGGGTCAGCAAAGTAGCTGAGCATTAAACTTGAGAAAAGGAAGGTATCACCAGCTACAGACCATCAATCCTGTCCTCCTGGCACCAGACAGATGTGTGAGACAGCAGATCGCAACCGGACCTTTTTAAGATAGAGACAAGAGAAAGGGGTAGCTTCTCTCTCCCTCATTCCTCCCCGATGCTGATATTCCTGTCAAGTATCAATAAAGCAAACCAAAAAGCATCTCCAATAAGATAACTCTGAGGACCACTTCCTGAATAGCACCACAGGAAGTTTTATGGCCACTACAAGAGTTAGAAATGTGTGATTTGGTTGCACAGTTTAAAAGACAACCTTTTTTAAACCCAGAAATTCCAGAGGCTAGAGTAACAGAGTTCTAAGTTTTTATGTTCCATTATTCTTCCATTTGCCACTGCTCAAACAGGACATCCAAACTCCAGCAGGACCAGATTATGGAAAGCAGACCTGCAGGAAGAGCTGAGTCTCATTTACAGTTAGGTAAACAAAGAAATAGTGAAATGGAGAAAGAAGTTTCGATTATTTTCCTGATCAACATGACCACAAGTAGCTCTTCATTCACTTTGCAATATCACGGTGATTAGGCGTGTATTACTCATTTTGCATGCAAAATTACATTAACTTGGAAATTGATCCTGGTTTAAAGAAACAAAACAAAAAAACCCAAAAAACCCACAAACAAACCAAAAAACCAAAACACAGGCAAATAATTTACCCAAGTTGTCTCACAAATCAGAAATAATTAAACCTCTTCCAAGATGTATTTACCTGCAGTAAAGACAGCAGTTTTACTAGAGTCGGCACAATCTCCAACTGATGTGTTCTAACACGAAGTGTCTGATTCCAAACTGCAACATCATATATCACGCTTCCACAAGGTGCAAGCGTTCGGGATCTCTGCTCCCCATCACAGCCCGGAACAACCACGGTGAGGAGTTGACGCTCGCCTCCGACCCTGAGGGAAGCGCTCCCATCGCACAAGTGTGTCCCACCTGCTTCCCATCAGCTGCAGCAAAGCATCCGTTCGCGAGAGTACAGAACTCGTCCGTCCTGAATTAATGACTTTAAATTAGCTGTGAGGATGCCGGCATCGCGAAACGTGGCTGTAACTGCAAATACCAAGTACCTGAGTCACTTCGAAAGACGGAGGGACCGGCGCTGGCTACCAGCCTCTGGCAGCCGGACGGAAACACCTGCCGCTGGCCACCTGCGGGGGTCGCCCCC
>NW_010251302.1:17919-18165 GCF_000690775.1 Eurypyga helias
CACTCGTGTCAGTAGCGTGAAAGGATAAATTAATTCGTTTTAGCCAAGAGGCATGCCGAAGTTGCTGAAAGTTCACAGTGTCACAGCGCGGAAAACGTGCCACAATCTTTAACTTCCACCGGGCGCTTCAGACCCGTCCTCCGTGGGCTACCTTCCACCGGGACGGCTGCGTCCCGAGGTGCCCACGGAGCCGAGTGGGGACCCAGCCCTGACCACCAGCTCCCACAGGATCGGGATGATCACGGT
>NW_010251303.1:0-2963 GCF_000690775.1 Eurypyga helias
TAAAAAAATAACTCAAAAAAGTACCTTTTTCACAGTGCTGCACGGCCAGCCCCGAGGCTAGATCTGCCGGCATAGCGAAGATGCTGCGCAAATCACAAAAACACTAAATGAAGTGGCCACACTTAAAAGTAACACTCTGACCACTGTTACTTTATTTGCGATACAAGCAGCACGCTGGGGCAAGCGCTCATCGTTACATTTCAGTACAACAGAGGAGAATCCACACTGTTTGTCATAAGTGATTCTCCTAAACAGTAAAAATAAAGGCTTTTATTTTACTGTTAAGCAGATACCTTGTTTGGCTTTATTTACTAGATTCTTTTCCCTGTTAGATAAAATAAAACATGGACAACCAGGAGAGGAATGACCTAGTCAACAATTAGTAGTAAGCCCTGGGTTTATCATGTATATTAACTGCAGCTGGATGGCATTTCTATCCTTTTCATTTACAGCATTAGTAGTTTGGGCAGCAGAATAATGCATTTAAAAACATTCAGACATTGTTTTGTCAAATTATACAAAATTATAAACAAATGATCTCTCTTCTTTTGCTAAACAAAGCCCCATGCAATGGATATTACCTTTTGTAATATCAGAATTATCAGTAAAAACTAGGATATACTTTAGCCAAGTCCTGAAAAATATAACATAAATAAGATACAAGATCTCTTACCTCAATTTCCAGCCAATAACCCAGAAAGGACTGCTTCAGTGAAGCTTACTCTTGCCTTCAGATGACACATGGCAAAGAAGCATCTGAGGAAAATTACATTAATTCTTTTCACACTCTTTTTTCCCCCCTTTTTTGTAGCTCTCTGTTCTTGGGTTTCTTTTTATAGAGTGCAATGATGTATGGGGGGAACTCCTGACTTTCAGTCTGCTGTAACCACTGCTAAGATCAGGGAACAAATCTGTGCTAAATTAGACATGGAGTAAAGCAATCTAGTGCTTATACTACCGGGTAAAGGGCTACTGTCCACTTGCAGAAAATAAGTAAGACTCATACTAAGGTAAAGCTTCATGCCACCTCTGGGATTACATTGATTTTTACTCCAAGAGTGCAATAGTTGAGGGGTCTCCTCTGCTCCCTCTCAATGCTAATACACATGTAGACGTCACGATATCCAAGGTGATTTCTAACTCACCTCAATCTTTCGCATGTGAAAGCACAGGCTTGCAGGAGAGGCAGGAAGAGACCATGTAATGAAAGGCCAGCTAGAGTGTTCCCATGTTATAACTAGAAGAATTTTGTCTAACCTGCTTTTACTAACACCTCACAGCAAGGGCTATTTCTCGTTACATGTGTCTTCAGCCTTAGAAGGGTTTATTTTAATTTCCAGGCAGAGCATTTCCAACTGCAGTGTAAATCCATTATTTCTTTTCCCATCTGCAGTGGATGCAGTACACTCTTTATTTCCTTTCCCTTCATAGCTACCATTTATATATTTGAAGACCTATTTATGCCCTCCACACTTCATCCTATGTGCTCCAAATACACCCCAAGACTTTTGCACTTCAGTGGTAGCTCACTATGTTTGCTCCTGTTTTATAGGTTCTCTCTTGGATTTTTTTTTTTTTTTAATTTTCTTTCTAAGAGAGACACACTCAAGACTGAATATAGTTCTTCTAAAGCCTTAAACATTTGCATATTCCATAATCATGCTGATGTTTTGCTAAAAACAGCATAATCTTTCATTTCATTTCCAGTCATTTTCCCCAGATGCCCTTTGTCAGACCTGCAGCACATCAAGCTCACCCATACCTCACACTTTAGCTCACAGCTATTCCTATAGATGTGCAAAACTTTGCATATGTCTTTATGCCTCAGTGAATTCTTTCTTTCCAAAACCATTTATCCAACTTGCCAACATCATTTGAAACAGTACATTTCATTTCCACTGTCTTGTAGACTCTCATTCCTGCAACAACTAATCATGTTGTAAATAGAGGTAAGTCTTAGGTTAGGAGACCGCAAACAGAGAAACACTTCTGATAACACAATAATATAGGGAAATACCACTCTAAAAAGTACATTCATACAGTCATAAACTACAGCCATTTTCTATGTCCCTTTATGAATTACTCTACTCCCTGATAGTAGACAGCCTACACAAAAATCTGGAAATTCTACTGCTTTCTCATGCAAGAACTCTGTCTTGTGCACCAGTTTCCTGACTGTAAGTTGTCAGAGATCCATGAAAGGCAGCAGGAAGGTTAAAGCCCCTTTCCATGGGCTGCAAAAGCTCGGCATTTCTGCCCGCTACGGTGTGAGATCAGAGAGATGCAAGTGATGCTACCCCTCTACCAGCTGCCAGCTATGCCAACACAGGCGATACTGCTGCCCCGCTGCAGAACGACACAGCTGAGGGACAGCATGGTTTGGTGTTAAATCAACCTCTGTGTAAAAGGTTTTGCACCCTGGGGCCCGTGGTGTGGCTCCTGTTTCACCCCACACCTGCAAGGGTCACTCTGGCAGTGCTGAAGCCATGACCAGGTTGTGCTGTGGAGTTTTAACTAGTGACCCATTACCACATCCCCCAGGCTAGAGGTGCCCTCTGCTGCTCAGCACCAGAAGAGGCCCCGAGCCCTGGGGCTCCATCACTCCTGCCAGCGCTGCAGGATGCAGCTCCATCCCATGGGAGCCGCGGGCCTGGCCCCGAGCAGACCCCCAGCACCCATTCTTGTTCCAGGGCGAAGGCCTGAGTTGTGACCGGACTACGACAGGCTGCAAGTCCCTCACTACGCTGAAGGGATCTCCAGGGAAGCTTTGCTCTTTCCCGCTGCGAGATGACCCTCACCCAGCGCAGGAATAAACGTGCTTTATTCAGAGCAGCCTGTTATAAAAGGACCGTGGTTTTTTATAGTAGATGCCGGCACTCAGCTCTCACACCCTACATCCCTCTCCAAGCAGACGAAGCTTGGAGTACTTCTAGTACTTCTTGTAGGCCCCCTTCCAGTACCTG
>NW_010251304.1:0-38768 GCF_000690775.1 Eurypyga helias
CTTCCAACCCAAACCACTCTATCATCCTATGATTCTGGGGACTGTCGTGGGTCACACATGTCGGGCTTGGAGCCATGGCAGCCAATGAAGGAGCCCCATGAGGCAGAGGTGGGAAGAAGGGAAACAACGCAGCACTTGCTGATTTACTTTGTACAGGTTATAGTAGGCCTGTAGTGACCCTACGGCATATAGCGTAGCATGTGGTAGAGTTGCTGAGTTGTAGGAAGTAGGGCTGTCATCCCAGTCGCACTGCGGCGTGATTGCTGTCTTGCTCCGTGGCGAAAGAGCTGCACCATTTTACCCAAGCCTCTGATGAACTGGCTCATGCTGGGCACTGAGCTTGCTCCTTGGAGCATGTTTTTGAAAGCCCGTGTATAAATACGTATTTTTTAAAAATTTAACCTGAATTGTGACTTTGCAAGCAATAGTATGGACCGTTTATCTGGCTAGGCAAGCTATTTGAACTTTAAAATAGCAAGACTGATGAGTTTTTCCTGCCCATTCTGAATTCAATAAACAAAAAACACATGGAGTCCTTTAGAGGGGAATGCCTGTTCCTTTAGACACCCTCTAAGTCCAGCAATCACTACTTTTAAGAGCTGCTTCTGTATATGAAATGCCATTATTTCTCTACCCAGTGGGAAAGTTGCTGGACTGAAGGGAGGATGAGGAGGCGTTACAGAGATTTAGAAGCTCTTGAGGGTGGCATGGTTATGGTGAGGAGCAGCGTGCCAGGGAGCTCTTTCTACAGAGGGATAAGCTGGATCTTTATTTTAGGTCTCCAGTTTTGCTTCTAGGGGCACTGTGCTGCAGTAGTGCAGCTCTACTCTATTTCTCTTGTTAAAGACGAGGTCTTTAGTTTTCAAAGAAGTTTTTACCTCCTTAATGTTGACTGTGAAGGGCCTGGAGAACTTGAGATCTCCCAGAAAAATGTCCTAGGAGGTTGCAGACCTATGGCACCACTGGCCTAGAGAATAGCTTCCCTGTATAATCCCTTAAATTCTTACATTATATTTTGTCTTAGGTAAAACATCAGTTCTTTTTTGGATGGCCATTAATTTTGTCTTCGAACCCAATAACTTCTTTTCTTACCTGTTTTAGAAACAGCCAAGCTGGTAGTTTCAGAATACTTTTAGTTGTAACAGTATGTTGCCTATTATTTTTTTTTTTTTTCAGGTAGCTATGGGAGAAGACGGGGTTTTTCCTCCCTCACTGCAATTTCTGCGCTTACAGATCAGTGAGACTCCTAAAAATGCAGGACTTAAGTCCACACTGATCTCACTGGTCATTAAAGTACAGAACCAGCAACAGGGTGTAATACAGAAAATGTAGGTTGGCTGCATTTTTAGGGCATTTTGCATGTATTTCGTATGTCGGCCTGTTTAACAAGCTGTGTTTTGACACCTACTCTCTTGCTCCAAAAAAAAAGATCCCTTTAAAGCCTCTATGTCCTCTTCAGAAATACAGCTTCAAAGTGTTAGATTTGCTCTAAGTTATTGACCCTCTTAGTGTAAACTGGATCCATATTTGTGGCATGCCCCCTAATATATTTTGAAATGTTACTGTTTCATGCTTACAGAAAGCAGTAAAGGCATTTCTAATGAACTAATGAATGCAAAATAGTAACACCAATTGCTCATGCCTGCTGCCACAATGCTTGGTGAGTTTTGAGTGCATTGTCATATCTGCCCTGCAAAGAGAACTGAATTTACCTTGTTGGATTCTGGGCTAAGTCAAAATTTTAAAGAGTTTCGTCTTAATCTACCACCTAGGGCAACATTGTCTGTATCACATAACTGCAATTGATTGTTTTCACCCTAGAAAAAGTGAAGCAGACAACAGCAGAAACATCATTCGTGAGGGTGTATGAAGGCCGGCTGAGCATAGATCCTGTACTTGGCTTCAGATGGTGGTGTACATTTGCTGAAATGCCATATTCTGCCAAGGATAGCTCTTGATCCCTTACAGGGAGGTAGTAGAATCAGTTCATGTGGTTCAGACGTTTCCTACTGAGACAACTGGAAATTTGCCTGATGTAGGAGAGCAGGATTTAGAACCTTGGGAATGTTGAGGAGTGTGAGGTATGTGACTGAGCTGCTCAGCAGCAGAACAACTTATTTACATATCTGAAACGTCTGAAGGTGTCATGGAAGAAGTGGTCAAGCCATCCATTCCTTCTTGGTGACCAGACAACATGGCTTCGCTGAGGCCAACCCCTTACAACAGTCTGACAGTGCTTCCTATTGAAGCAGCCTCTAATTAATTGCTTTTGGCTCCTTCTGCTAACGGCACACTCTATTCCCTACTGCTTTGGTGAGCTCTTTGTCACAACTCAGTTTTTTGCCTGCTTGAAAAATCACCATTTTCATGCATTCTTTAGCTCAAACGTGTTTACGACTTAAACCTTCACGTTCTTTTCTTCCTGGCAGGACTTGTTGCCACCCTCCCGTTGTCCTCAAAAACCCAAGGATAGGTAGGCTGAAGGAAGACTGTGTGTGGTCAAAATGTCACTGCACTCTGGCTAATTCTGGCTGCTAGAACTGTCCCTGGGGGCAATAGACAGCTGGACATAATTTAGAACAGGCTGAGATTGATACTAGAGGCTAGTCCGAAAATGAGGAAAACAAAATTGCAGTTTAATCTCTTCTGCTCCCAGATCTGACCCCCTTTTCCTGTTTCAAACATAGTTCGCTAGAACAGAAAATCAAGCACAAGGTGAATTTAAGCGACTTGTATTTGTCAGCTCGGGGGACTATCAGTGTCAATTTAAGATGATTTCTTTTCCCAAGCATGTCATGTCAAGTAACACTAGAGTTGTCTAAACTAAGAGCTGGAATGGTAGAGATGTTATTTTCATGTTGGACTCACAGGAATTTTAGACCATAAATTATTTTGATAACGTGGCAGGCTGCCTTTCTGCCACACTGCCTGCAAATGTCAAAATTTTTCCACGTTTCAACTTGGAAATGACATAGTGTCGGTGAAGGATAAATTGTGAAGAATTATATGCCTGACTTTATTGTTGATTAAATATGACAAATGTTGAACTTTTATTTGAGGTAAGACTTTACAAGTTTATTTATCTTCCAGGGAAGTAGCATGAGCATATTGCAGGTGGCACGAGGTGTTACTTTACTGCAAACTTAATTTGAAAGAAGAACTGTGTTAGCGGATTACTCTCACTTTTCACAGGAAGCTAACAGGGAGAGGTGAAAATTTGTTGTATCAGTGTCTGATCATAGCTGCTGAAATTATGAAAAGTTAATAAGGGCCAAAATGTCAGTAGTAAAGGACAGATTATTCTCTTCTTCTCAAGCCTCTCATTAAACATATATTTATTGTTATTACCTGTTTGCTGCTTTGTATTACAGGAGAGAACGTAGGTGACAGATGATACAAACACATGATCAGAGAAAACTCCCACCCCATAATTCTTGCAATTTGGTAAGGAAAAAAGCATGAGAGTTGGATTAGAAAACCTAGCAGCCTAGAATTTCAGCCTTTATTTTGCTAAAATTATCTCCCCTGTGAGATCTTGCATGAGTTTTGTTGTGCTGAGGCCTTTGGGCTAAGGAGGCTAACCTGTGATTTCATGTCTAACAATGCCCTGAGGGTATTAAAGTATAACGTTGTTGCCATTTTTTATTTTAACTGGTACTAAAGATCCAGCATGCGGTTTGCATGCGATTTACCAAGCATGCACTTTGCTTTTCTTCTGCAATTTACAGGGATGTGATCTTATATTCTGTATGTTCCTGCAATCTCCAGCAGAAATTTGAATGCCTGGCAAGTGTGGTGATTGTATTCTCACCAGACTCCTTTACTCCTTTACTTTACTGCCTCACCAGACAGTAAAAGAAAATGTGAGTGAGAGAGCGAGTGAGTGAGAAAGGCATCTCCCCCGAGGCTGTCCGGCTTTTTCATCGGTGCGGTCATACAGCCATAATTAATTAGAAAATTGAAGGGCTTCCGAAGTGTGAGTGGTTTTCCGATGCAGCTGAAAACAACACATGAAATGAGGATGTGATAGCACGGGGGAAGGATGAATCCGTTTTACTTGCCACATGTGGTTCACCACTTCTTGTGTCTTACATAATTATTTTTTTTCATAACTGTAAACCATTCCTGTTGATAGTTATGTGTGATATTAATTTCAGGCTTCCCTTTGGAAATTTAACCAGTCGGGTTAAAATGAGACCTGTCTAGAAGCTTTTCACAGGGCTCTAACTCACCTGAGGAACAGACAACCTTCCTGATATCCGAAATACTAACTGGAATAGATAGTTTTCTTCTGATTAAACTATGTCAGTGCAGTTCCTTGCGCTGGCTAAGAGGCAAACTAGCAATGCCAGAATTCAGATCCAGTATTACCCAGAATATGTTGGAGGCATTTTTCATCTCTAGTTTTGGCTTCTTGTGAAGCTTTGTGCAAATCATTTAATCCATTTCTTGGTATACTCTCTGTTTGTGAAATGAAGAAAATACATGATGCTGCTCAGGGAAGTGGGGCAAATGCATTCACTTATGTATCCGGGCTTTCCAAGGGCAGTTGATGGTCTTAGATACCCAGATCCCTTTCAAAGCCAGTGGAATTTGGAAGTCTATCTGTGAGGCTGACTTCAGGCAGCAGTGACAGGGCCTGCCGTGGGCACCTTGCCAGCGACTCAGCTGGAAGCAGAACCAGGCAGAGCTTCATCTACCACAATGTTCATGGTTCAGGGAGAAAAGTGAGTGTGGATGAGTAAAAACTCTGTGTTCTCTCATTATCTTCCCACTGTGTAGGAAATGCAGTTCCCTTCCCTCAGGGCTGTCGATGTCTCTTTTTGTCCCACGGTCTTTTCAATTTCTGAGAAAGGTAAATGTGAGCTGACTGGAATAGAGGACGTATGTATAGCATAGATTTCTAACAGATCTGTTGGGCAGAGCTCTTACTAATGACTCTTCTGCTTTCTTAGAATTCATAAACATGAGGATCAGTAGATAGGTTAAACAGTAATTGGATTTCATAAGCATCTTCTGAACCCTCTGAGTTTGCTTTTCTTTTCTTTCCCTTCTGAGAAAAAAGTTATTAATACCAGAAAAGCAGCAGCATTTCTTATTTATATTGTGTGGGGTTGAACTTGGCAAACAACCTACCCAGTTAACCTGTTAATTATTGTCCAGAGACACAACTTTCCTGGTGAATATCTGCATGTTAATACTAAAGGATATATGTCAGAGCATTTTAATTCCCTAGAATATCAAACGGACTTAGTGCTGGTCTATATGCTGTCATACAGAAAGCAGAAGAAAAATAACAGTGGGGATTTTCCTTTTTGTGGGATTAAAGGGGTTATCCTCTCACCCCTCTTTGCAGATACATGCGGTTGAAAGGCATCAAAATTCCAGAAAGGGCTGGAAGATGATACAACCGAAAGCTGGGACAGAAAAGTTCATCTCCCTCTATGCGCCCAAAATATGCTCTGTAGGAGTTAAACCACATCAGGGAAAAATTTGGGTCTGGGAGTGAGACACAGAGAACACCAAGGCTCGAAGTTCTTGAGGTATATCCCTTTTAAGTGGCTGCAGAACAACACCAAACATTTTGTCTGTGTAGTAAACCAACACATAACTTACAATATATACTCATTTTAAATTATGTGTAACACGGGAATTCTGTTTTTTTAATTAATCCATTCAGGTTCTCCTTTCCTGGAAGCCCAAGGGCCTGACAAATTAATTCCTGCTCATTCACGCCTTACCGAGCTTTAAGGGCTATTAAAATTTTGAAGACTGCTAACGCCAAGAGTGATACAGGCCCAAAATAAACTGATCGATACAAGGAAAAGCCAATAGCCCTCTCCACCCCCATCCAGAGCAGCCCAGTGTAGTTCGCTTATCGTGCTTATGTCACTCAAGAAACCTCAGCACGCTGTTTTACCAACAATAGTCTCAGTGTGTAAGGGGCTGGGGGCCTCTGGCACCACAGCTGCAGGTCGTAAATGCAGTTCTGGAGATTAAGATATGAAAGTGTCCCTCCTTGGGGGCTGCAGAACAACGCCTGAGGTATTGCCCCCTGCCTCCGCGGCAGCCTGGAAGCTCCCCGGGCGGGCAGGTGACTGGATGGAGAATATCCAAGAGGTTCCTGCGTGGGGGTTAGTTCCTCTCTGAAAGGACGTTTCTGCCTTTTCCTGTGTTAGCCATGGAGAGTTTGGTACACTGTGCTTCCATTTCCCTCAGAAGGATCCTTAAAGTTAGTTAAAGCGGCTTGCTGAGCATGAATTCTGTGTAGGTAAGGTAAAGGATAGGTACAGCTTTAGGAAAAGCACTGGCACTTTGAGCAGACCAAGTTGGGGTTGGAGCACCAGCCTGTCTTCATGTCTGTCCTTGTGTCTGTCCAGGCATTCCTAAAACAGTAACAAAAAGAGAAGGGGGCATGTGGAAAAAATCACTTGCATCAGTGCAAAGTAGAGGAATGTATTTACCTGCATCCTACTCACTGCCTTACTAGTACTTCCAGACTCCTTATGTATTACCTACCTTATATCCCATTTTATGTAGAGAAGGTTTTTCCCTTCCAGCTCCCTTTCCCCCAGAAATGTGCCTTTCTCACTGTAACGTTTGACAGCACTACAAACAGTGAACTGTGGCTGCAGAAATTTTCACTTCTAGGAGCAATAATTAGAATGTGTCAGAATATGAGGCCTTGGTAGTTTATGCTCATATTCATCAATCATATTTCCAACGTGTATCTCTGAGAGGGAACACTTTTATCATATAAATTCAAGCTTTACAAGAGCAGGAAAAGCATAATTGATTGAGCTTGCCTGTGCTTTTCTCAAATGGAAGGAGAGCTCTTGGTTCAACATTTTGTCAGCAAATTGTGGCTGAGTTATTAATTGTCTGTCTCAGTTATTAAGTTCCCAGAATTTATAAATCTTTCAGGAAGGCATTTAATATACAAATCTCTGAATGTTAGTGGAGCTCCTGACTGGTATCTCTCAGTAAGCTTGGACACTAAGAAACATGTCATCTTGAGGATGAAGAAATTAAGCTTGTTGAGGGAAGTTGATTTCATGATTGTAAAACAGCTTTCTTGGCACTTGTTGCTCTAGGACCAAGGGTCAGATTCTTTCTCTGCCTTGCACTGGGGATGCATTGAATGTAGTCTGACTGCAGTGGGTGAGGAGCCTGTCACATTTTTGTGAGTAACTCTGCATAATGGCTTTTGGGGACAGGTCTTGTAGTTGCTGTTAGCTGGTAAATACCTTGCTGGAGGTGACTTTGGCCTTAAGACTGTGATACTGCGGTTATTAAGAAGGGCCTTTCCTTATTTTTCCCATGCTTTTCTTCAGTCCCCTTTATTATGCTGATTCAAAAGATAAACCAAAGGCAAAAAGAGAAAAAACCTGTGACTACTGTCATTCAGCAGAGTCATTGCTGACAACAGTTTTCAGGAAGCCCTAACAACCACTGAACTCAGCATTAATTCAGGATCGGCTCCCACCCTGTGTGGCAATGGACTGGAACTGGCGTGTGTGCATGTGTATTAACTGGCATGTACATCACAAGACCAGTGGAAACTCTGCGCGGGTTCAGAGTAACAGGCGACGTACTCTGAACTCTGGCAGTTGTCACCCCAGTGCTCAAGACTGCCCTGTCACTGTGTCACTCTCTCACTGCCGCCTAAAGGGATGAGATACATGGGGGAGTTCGTTGTGCTTAATTCAGTCTGTTCACTTAGAAAGTCTGCAAAGAGAATTGAATTCTGCCTGGTTTAATGGTAGTTTTTGATGCCAGCACCTACATTTTGTGAGTTGCACTACATGAAAATGAGATTTTTTTTTAAAACATATATAACAACCCTGTGAATGGGTGAAAACTTTCTAATGACAACTTGAAGGCGACCGTTTTACCACCTATTCTTCCTGTAGCTTCCTGCCTTCCACCAAAGATTTTCCCTTCTTTAATTGGCAGGAAATTTTGTAAGAGGATATATAATTTTGTTTCTCTGAAGGTAGAGTTGAGTGGTTTTACAACATTCCTCTAGAGCTAATAATCATTCAAAGTTAGCAGTCACTTAAGATTCTTCTTAGAACAAACGTGTTTAAAAAATATCTCTGCGCAGAAAATCACAGCTCATGGCTGGGGCACAAGGCTTTACTTTGAGTGGAAATACTCGACATTCTTGCCACAGTGCATCCAGTTAACTTTGTTTTTCACCTCCAACATGGCTGTTGTTGTTTAGTAAGCACCTTCTATAATGCAGCAAATGTATCTGTGGTGGAGGCCTGGAGTGTAGCAAGTTGTCATGTTTAAAAGTTGGCCCCCGTGGGCTGGGTTTCAGTTGCTAGAACACACTTTGCTGTGTAAGTCACATTTAGCATGGTTAGGTGAAGTGGTAAGGATCGTACCTTCTCCACACTGGAACAAATATTTACTTGGGGTGGATTCATCGAAGTTTTAAGAGGTTGGGTTTTTTTTTGTGTTGTGTGTGGTTTTTTTTTTTTTTAAGAATGCATCTTAGGAAGATAAACAATAGCCATTACAATACTTCGTTTGGAGTCAGAAGACCTTTCACTGCACTGCTGCCTTTTCAGAATAATTGCCCAGTGTCAGGCAAAGAATATCATGGAGGCATGGAAGAAAGTGGAATGGATTTATTTGCAGTAATCTTTATTAGAGAAAAGCTCTTGACTTTTTCTCCTTTACCTTTCAGGAGAAAATGAAGCTCAAACATACACATCCTTCACCAAAAAGTAGGTTTGGTTTTTGTCCACCCTGGGATCTGAAATAAAATCATTATTCCCAGTTGGCAGTATGTGACATGGTGTACCTTTTGTGACAGGCTGTGTAAAGGATTAATCATCCTGTGAATTTATTAACAGCAATAGTAAATTATTTTACAACTATTAGGGGTCCTCAGTAATTTTACTCACTTGAATTTAAAAGTGTGTGGATGGTGCAAATGAATAACCAGATAATAAAGTAGAGATGCTTGCTCACAATTTAACTTCTAGTTCTCAAGCTATCAGTTGTTTACTGGTCTGGACCAATGAAGTGCTAAAAGCTAAATACTGTGAAATGTTAAACTTTGATGAAAGATATGAAGAAAGAAACTGTTTCTTTTGCCAACACTGTGGTCAACAGCAGTGCCCTGACCTGATTACTTAAGCTGATGTTTTTCCTAAATCTGTCATGAATCAGTAATTATCAAGTTTTGCAATACTCAGTGATTCTCTTGTGAATAGCAAAGAGATTTGTTATTGTAGGTTGGTATTTTCTAAAAAGAAGTGTTCAACTCTTCCATCTGCAAGCTCTAACAGTATGTTTTGCTTTTTTGCCTGGAGAACTGTGGAATGCCACAACAAATCTCCTGAAGAGTTTCACAAAATGTGAAGAAAATTCAATCTGGCCTAATCTGGAAGTGACCTCTCTGGTGTCTTTGTAAAATAAACTTTCATGTCAGTGTGTTTTTCCATTCATGCTTGGAAGATATCCAGTACAAGTATTCAGTTGTAGGGCTTGACTTGTAGGGCTTCTAATAGGAAAAGAAACCTGTACAACATATTATTCTTATTAGTGGGGTGTTCTCATAGTAGTTTAATGTGGTAGCCCCAGAAAAATTTCCCTTTTCCGTTGCACCAAGAGCCATGTGGCAGTGTGACGTGTGCTGGGAACGGGGTCAGAAGAGGGACTAGGTCCCTAAATGAGGCTGGAAATTCAATCCATGCTTCCCTTGATTATGGTGGCATAATGCTAACAGCTGGCTTCGAAGCCCCAGTAATCCTTGCAGCTGAGTTTTCTGAGAAATAAGGGACCAAAATTAGGGGAATTTCTCAGCTGAGGGGAATGAGAGATGTGGTAACATGATGTATGTTTAGTCATTTAAAAAGAAAAAGATGGGATGGCAAAACCTCTGTGGGGCTTATTTGAAGGATGCTTTTGGTTTATGTCCGTGCAGATCTGTGGCTGGAGCCCCGTGGAAATCGGACTTCGCTTCAAGCTACGTGCAGAGGATGATACTGTGGAAGCTGCCATCCCCTGAAGCCGAGTATGAGGTAAGCAGGACTGCGCTCCCCACGTGGCAGAGCTCCCGTGATCTGATTGACCGCCATCGTTTGTTGGCTGATGGGTGAGCCTTAAACGTACAAACAAGCAAATCTAAATGCGAATGTTGATGTGAGGGCACGGTCTAACGTCGGGGGAGATTTATCCAGATGATAGGGGACTTGATAGCAGGTAAAAAAAAATAAAGGAAAAAAATGAGGAAACTTGAACCAGCCAGTTCTTTTCTGGTGAAAATTGCCTAACACAGATTTGTGGTTTTAAGTAAATGTGCACATTAAAAGAATGCTGACCTTTAAAAACATGGGTTTTGATAAATTGCTATTGTTGCTGTTTAAAGCATATGGACTGTCAAGCAGCAGAAAATACCATAAGTCTATGAGATTGGGAATGCACCATGGAAACGAACAGCACCCAGGCAAAATAGAGAGATGTTTCCTCAGTGGTGCTCTCCATTAAAAAGTCAGGTCAGTGCAGTTCCTTCTGAAATCTGTGTACAGGGTACTGCATACCTCCCAAAGATAAACGCACGGCAAACCAGCGAATTAAATGGTAACCGCTGTGTTTTGCTTTAAAACAAAGACGTCTTTTATAAGACTCTTGAGCTGAATTTACATGTCGTGGATCCATTGTTTAGGAATGCAGTAACATTAATTCCTCCTTGAGCTAATGAAAAAGATCTGGAAATATAGAGGTGCCCTCTAGTGACAAAGTGGCGGTACCAAGTGCGTTTGTCTCCTTCAGGGCTTACGGAGGTTGAAAACCGGAATGTTTACTGGAAGCCAGGAAAAATGTGCCTATGTTTTTGAAGGGACTCTATAGTTACAGTTCAGATGTCAAACCAGCAGTGGAGAAGGTGGGATAGTAGACACAGGGCACAGGCATAGTGGCCTATGGGGAGGCTGTCTTTCACGAGTCTCACACCATACGATGTACAGAAGAGCTCCACAGACGTTATATCCAGAGCTTGTTTCAAAAATTCTCAATGTATTAAAGAAGTTTAAATTTGGACATTTGCTTCAGCTCCTTTTGGGAAGGGAGATCATCTACGAAGCTGGGATGTAGCTTCGTAGCTGAACTTGCCCTAGTCTGGAACTGTTGGAATTGATGGCTTGGTCCAAGGTTGTTCGCTGCTAGATGAAGGAACTCCTTCCTGAATCCTACACTAATCCTCTTCACTTCTAGTTTGCATAGTCTTCTGCTCTGGTTTGTGAAGAAAAGAATCTTCATGGATGAAATGAGCCAAAATTATGAAACTCTGAACAGGCTCACCTTAAAAAGGAAGATAATGTCTTTATGGTGAGTGCCAGCATATTCTAATATAATATATGCAATTAAACTAATTCTCCTCTTGTTTAAGCTGTGCTAATAGCTACCCCCCAACCCCCTTAGGTCAATTTACTCTAAAATTGCATGAAAGAGAGCATGACAAGAATCTGGGTAAGTTACTTAAGTGATGTAGCAAGCTGTTACATACATTGTGTCCTTCGTGAAGCTTCATTTGTTGCCTTATCAAAGCAATGAACTACCCTCTACCATACAGTTTTTTGGAAAAGCATGTGAGCGCCTGCAAGGACTGCAAAGGTGCCTTGCCACGTGAACTTAGGAAGAGCTGGGCTGCTGAGTGAGGGTTAAATTTGCTAAACTAGGGTTAAAATGGTATTTTCTGAAGCTGCTGCTGTATCTTCATTGTCTTTGCAAAATGTGGTTTCTATTTGGTTAAACAGAACGTTGAGGAAGATGAATTCAGGGAAAATGGCAACACTAGGAATCCTAAATACAACAATTGGTCTTAAGGTTCAGGTTCTGGGAATAACAGACTGTTTCAGATTCACAAAGAGTGCACACAGGGGAATTTGGTAGTGGCTTCATTACTCCAGTGTATTTTTTTAGATGATGACAGATACGTGTGTGGGGGAAGAGTGAGACACAGAGGGGAAGGGTATGAAAGGCTCTTGTTGAGAAGTTTCTTTGTGTGTATTAATATCAGTGGGGATAAAAGGAGAAGTGAAGATAATATTGATAGCAATCAGTTTTAATCAATATTTACTGCCTCTGCAGGGTTGTCAAAAGATTAAAATGAGGTAAGACTTCTGCTTGGGGAAGTCAGTGTAATGAGCAGAGTCTAAGGAGTGCTGATGAATCAGGTTTTCCTTTATCCACGCTTATCAGGTACATCTCCCTCCTATTCATGTTTCTTACAGCCTCTTTTGTTTTCTTCTTAATGAATGCAATGCTTCTTAGAAGGCAAAAATCGATTCCCCTGCATGCAGAAGTCCTGGAAGTATGGACAGACCTATGAACACACATGTACACGTGCTGAAAAGCACACGTATACACACACAGAGCACATGCAGCTGTGCAAGGGCCTTTCTGGAAGCATCTGCTCTGTCTGTCTCCACTGGGTTCGTAGCAGGTTTGGAGAAAGCAGAAAGAATGAGTAGGTCAATGGGGCTACCCCTTCCCACACATTGTGAACCAGAATTACTAAAGATAATGGTGCTCCAGGCTGTCTCTGGGA
Source organism: Eurypyga helias (assembly GCF_000690775.1). NCBI lineage: Eukaryota > Metazoa > Chordata > Aves > Eurypygiformes > Eurypygidae > Eurypyga > Eurypyga helias. The sequence continues at coordinate 12,569 of NW_010251304.1, forward strand.
TTAGGAGCTAGAAGGAGTCCCTGTTGACATGGGTCTAATGTAGCTGCATAACTGGGAAGTCAGAGGGCGGTGCTGGAGGCCGCAGTCAGAGACCTCTCTCCAGAAAGTCCTGGCCAAGTGATGTAAAATCTCTTCCTTGGTGGGCTGATGTTGGCTAATCTATGTGACCGTTCCCCTCCGAGGGCTAGTCTCTTGCCTTTAGGGTAAGAATGGACATCTTGGCTCAGTTCCATTGGTCAGAGTATTCTTCAGCCTGTCCTGAATCTGACTGAATGGAGAGGCTGATTGTAGCATCTAACGCTGACTTTTGATGTGGGGAGATGCAGATGCTCCACAGAAGCTGCTTTAGTGATTTCACAGACACTTGGAAGCAGATATGGGATGGAGACTTCCAGTCAGACTCTGTGGTAATGGTCAGAGAGTGGAGTATCTGTTAATTCTAAGCACTATATTGTTATACATGTAATATTCTTATAATAGCAGCCCGGATCTTTAAAACTTATCAGATTTCTATGTTTAGAAGGTTAGGCCAAAGCATGCGACAGCTGGAGTTAGAACGTGTGCTTCTTTTGAAGCAACAGTGAAGTAGTAATTTGATGATATTTTGTTACATCTGTCCCTTTGTGTGGGATATTTTGTTCCCCATCTCACAAGGCAACATATCCTGGAGTAGGTGTTTTCCTTGCTTTTCCCATCCATCTCATTGTCCATACCCACTTGCCTCCCCAGGGACCAGTGTTCCCTCTCTGTTACTGCAGTTTGTTGTTCCTTGTTGATGATAGTGAAAAAGATCGTTTGGGGTATCTCAAACAAAAGAGAACAGTCCCCTGAGGAGCAAACAACTGCTTTGGGCTTAGGAATATCTACACCTTCCATCAAGCCTTCCAGAACTGCTCTGAGGTTGGAACCTGAAGTAGTTGCTGGCTCCTATGGTGCCTGTTTTATTTTGTTTGAGATACTTGATAAAGATTACATCTTCACCAGACTACCTGTGGACGTTGATTTGCATGAGAACCACATTTACAGGATACTTCAGGCATATGGCAGAAGCTGCAGCCGTTGAATCTTACGGGTGTTCAAGTTGCCCTGTAGATACAGAGCCAAGAATATAACTTCAATTCCCAGCAAAGACACATTCTCACTCAGGCATTCAGTGGGGAGCGTAACCTCTGCAGTGGACCTTACTGTTAGCTCCAGCAGTGAAAAAAACTCCAAGAGTCATGGGCTGTGATTTGTTTTCTGAAAAAGCTTGGCACATTTCCACAAACACTAGGTAACTGTCTAACTGAATTTGCAAGTTCCTCCAGCTGCCCTGGGGAGCTTGGAAGTCCCTTGAACCTCATTCCTGCCTGCATGGAAGTTACAAGACATGATGGCTTTGCCAGCAGGGATGGTAAATTCCAAGAACCCCAGATACTGGATTCACAGAAATTACAACCCTGCTGCTGGCCACACTGGTCAAACTGGAAATGTTTTGGAGTTTCGAGAGCCTTGTTTCTACATGTCATTTACAAGTTCCAATTGTGCATCTACGTAAAGGGCTTTGGCACAAACAGCTGGAGTTTTGGGTGGTTACAGCCTCAGCCAGCACAGTGCACAAGTAGGACTTGGGGAATTTCCAGTGCTGATGGTGTCTCAGCGGGGCTTGTAAACAGGGTGGTCTCTGGGCAGAGTGTTTTTTGAGATGCTGCTCTCGTGATCCTCGAACTTCAGGGATGGGATACAATCTATCACATCGTTAGATGACCTTGTACTTTTATTGGAGCAAAAATTAATGATTCATGCAGGCAATAAATTTTGTCTCTCAACTGGCAAGTTTGGAATCCTCTCTATGATGTCTTGGTGTGAAGGAAGATTGAAAGTATAAAAGTGAAGTTACCAATGAATGAGAATATGAATTCTGTGAGTATTCTACAAAACCTTTTCTTATGGACAGCATACATTCTATCACAACGACAGGTTGGATCAAAGGATCCACATAATCTTGCAGTCTTTTCCCTTCCCATTCCGTAGACACCATTAAGAGGTGGAATCACCTTTTTTTGTAAGTGTGTAAAAATGTGCAAGTTGAATCTTGCCGCTTCATGACATTTGGAGTCCAGACTTTGCAACTTTACCATCCTTTCAAAATAGTTTTTTATGTGTGTAGTTATGTGTGTAAGTGCTCATCTGTAACATAAGTTGATGTGAACCAGTAGAATATGTTATGTATATAGGAAAAATATGTCTGCCAGAATAGAATGGAAAAAGGTAGGAGAAAAAAAACAGCCTATAAATGGAGTAAGAAAAATAGATCAAAATGGGATATTGAAAAAATTGTTCTAGAGGCCAAGGCTTTTGAGGCAGTGGCCATCCCTCCTGTGACATGGAATAACATACCTGAACTCACTATTTAAAGAAGAGCTGCAATGTGTATCTCTCTCCACCTGTCAGCACCTGCTGCGCCCAAGAAAAAATCATGTCCTACGATACAAAATTTTGTTTCCTTTATCTTACTAAATATTGCAGAAATATGCAGAAATTAATCATGTAGTCCTGTTTGCCATTGTGTTTCCTGGGCAAATGATGAATGGGGGCGGGGAGGTGCTGAGAAAACGCAGTTGCAGAGCTAGAGTCTAAATGTATAGTTTTGTATTCACTGTTGACTACATGAAGGATCCGGCACAATGGGTTTACACTTTGCGCACCGCCAACTGCACAAAGGGGCTGTGGGAGTTACAGACTTCCCCATACGCACATTTTTCTATGTACCTTATTACCTGAAACTGTGTCTGTGTCATCAGTAAAGATAGACAAGGAGATTGCTAATTGGATCTGCATTCCCAGTGTCTTCCATTGCGTTCTTTTTGCGAATAGGAGCAGTTTAGCGGCAAGGCTATCGCAGTATTGTGGGGAGCTCAAAAAGAACAATCAATCATATTAAATATTCTGGAAATGCTTCCCTCATAAAGATCTGTCCTCTGTTAGCTGGCACACAGGCTGTTAATCTTTCCCCTTTTTCTAGAAAAGGGAATGTGGCAATCCATCTTTATGTCAGAGCAGTTTTTCTGCGTCCGTCCTTTTCCTCGTTCTAGCTCTGTGCGTTAGGTTAGCGGAGCCGTGTGCCGATGTAACCTTCTGTGGCCGTCTTCTGACGCAACTCGTCAGCGTGCTGTGGGCAGTCGTCTTCTGGGTGGCTGCTCTGCACATGTTTTTTCCATTATGTTAGTAGTAAAGTTAGCTGGCAGTTGTGAATCTGCTTGCCCCCCACTCCCTGCACCCCACCCCGGCCGCTTTGATTGGCAACTCTTCCTCTCTTTCATAATTAGTGATTGAATAGAATTTGCTGGAAGGGGCGAGAGGGCAGTTCTCCAGTGATTTGAAAATTGGACTTGATGTGCGTGATATTAAAGTTAATTTTGTCAAAGCTATTGATGAATAAAACTTTTCTCATGTTTTCCCTTGTTGATTAAAGTTAACTCCTACTTTAGAAGCTTATTACTCATCTAGTACATATCTCAAGTATAATGGTTGCAACTGTTAAGAGAGTAATTAAACTTCAAAGCTATGTATTAAAGACTCAGCAAGAACACCCAAAAGCAGAAGAATTTGCAGTTAAGACTATACAAATCCATCCTTAACTAGTCCACAGTGAGTAGGGATTATGTAGCACAGTAACAGCGTTTGCTGTACAGAGGATCCCCGCAAAACCTAGACATAATGGGCTGCGCAGATTACAGTACACAGCTGAATGTTCCAGGATTACGATCCTGGGATTTTCTTTATTTCTTTTAATAGACATGGCTTTGCCTTAAAGGGTGTAGCTGGAAAGCATTTTAGATAAGCGGGACTCTTCAGCCCAGGATTTTGCCTTGACAGTCATCTGTAAAAAATGTTAGCTGATGTTTCATTCCAAAATAATGAACAAAAGGCTTGATTCTGCTGTTAGATCTGGGTTAGTGAATCATCAAAAAGCGCATTAACCTATGTGTGTGGGTGGCTAACTGCAGCGTGTGCCCCAAGCTCTTGCTCCATCAGGACTGTAAAGTCATCTAGAAGGGTGGACAGCTTTGTGCGCCCTCCCTGTCTGTGCTGAGATACGGTCCAAGTGGGAGGTGGATTACCCAAAACCAGGGAGACCATAGACCTCCGTGCTAGTTACTCATACCCTACGCTCTGAACTGGGCATCTCCGGAGTACATTTCTTGGGTGTAACATACTTCATGAGCCTGATGGAATAAATGTGGCATCTAAACACCTCCAAGTATGCAGTCAGGAGAGAGCGGGGCCTGTCATGTAAAACATCTTTCTACTTGCTGAGATACTTGGGCAGAAATTCAAAAGATGTGTAAACTTCTCTGGAAGTCTTCTTTGTGTCCTGAAAGTAGGAATTACAGATTCTCTTTTTTATACAGTGACTTGTTTCACCACAGGCAGTCACCTTCTTTTCTTTCCTCATTGCCTGGGCTTTTTTTTTTTCCCACTGTGGTATTTTGTTTCTTAGTTCTTTCTCCCATTGCCAGCAGAAATGGAAAATGTGGTAAAGTTTTCAGAAATTTTTAGGAACGACCACTGTTTTCATATGCATACTCAGCTGCCAGATTTTCAAACAAGGTGAAGTTTGAAGGAAGCTCTACTGAGCAGACATACAAAAATAAGCCATTCTTCATTGCGATGGATAGTTAAACTGTGGAACTCCTTGTATTATGGATGCTGCAGCTTACGTGGGTTCAAGAGGATACAGGACAGGTTCATGAAAAATAAATCTTTTGTCGGTATTAAATGCATGGGAACATATGTCTCGGGGAGTTCATGAGTCACAAATTGTTGAAGCCTGGAAGAGCATTTGGGAAAGTACCACTGTGTTTACCTTGTTCTTGCACCTTGTTTTAGTTACTGCCAGGTGAATTAGATGGATCATTGGTCTAACACCGTGACGATAATTTTTATTGTAGGGAATGCCTGGCTCAGATAATTTTTTGTAAGTATAGAGATTCCAAGGAAATACCAATGTGAATTTTATCACCTTCAAAAGCATTGAGAGCAGAGTGGGAGATTCAAGATGCTAGTGTTTAATTACTGGCTTATCAAATGCTTCCTCCTTTTTGCCTCCTCTTTTTTCTCCCAGGTGATACCTGTTGTAAATGAATGTGGTGCTCTGAGCTTAACGAACCTGGTGTAACATTGCATTTTCACACTGGCCTCTGGCAGAGGCTGAATCAGGGAGTGGAAGCAAGTAATGGGAAGGTTACTCTCCCTCTGAGATGACAAAGGTTTCCCAGGACAAGAATTACTGGACACACTCTTGGCAGTGAGCAAAAGGTAAGTGAGGAGAAATACAGTTAATACCTTTTCTTTGGTGGCTGTTACTGCAGGCTGATTACACAGTAGCTGACCTGGGATAGAAAGGGGACAAAAAAAAAATCATGGAAGAAGAGTAAATGGTCGCTTTTTGGCTCCTCACCCATTTCAAGTGGCTTCAGTGAGGGAGCTCAGAAGCTGGCCACAAGCAGTCAGCAGGAAGGAGGGAGGCAAAGAAGTTATGAAAAAGCAAAGTGAGAGGAACCTGTTGCTGCTTGCTGCTGGGGATGCGGCGTGAGAGCTTCTCGCCCTCTGCCCTGTGTTTTCACTGTGAAATGTCATGTTCAAATGATGTTTCCAACTATGCATCTTTCTGTTTGAGTATGTTTGTTCCTGTCTTTCTGCAAATCCTTTCTGGAGAATGTGTCTGGAGACACTATTGGGGTTTGGAGAAGCTCAGGGGTTTCTTTTCACTGGGAAGCTGTTCCCCTCCCTCCCTGAATCAGCCGAGTTCCCATGGGGGGAGGCTTCCTTCCTCACCCACTTAGATTATTGATGTCTGTAGGCTGTGGATACCCAGCCTGATGCTGTGTGCCGCAACAGCAGCAGCCGTGGCTTTTTGCTGCTGCAGCGAGTGCTGCCTCTTGACGCTGCCTCTTGACGCTGCCTCCCCTGAGGGATCATTAGCAGGGTGGAGGCTATTTTCTTTCTTAGAAACAGGAAAGAAAAAGAGGATGAGAGATGGGAGGCCTAAACTACCTAGAATTAGATTACAGTGTGAGCTCAATGACATCAGCTCCCTTCAGTCTTCCCACCCATTTGCTCTCTCACAGCATTTCTGTTTAGACTGACAGGGATCTGATGATACCTGTAATACCATGCTAATTCCTTGGTGGTTAATTAGGTCCAAAGCAATGGCCCACTCTCCAGTACTGGGAAGTTTAGAGAATAGATAACTGCATGTTGCACTGCACGGGTGTCTCTATATCTAACAGGCTGAAAAGGACTGGGTTTCAGAGCACTGTAAAGGGATATAGTGACCTTGAAATGTAGTAAATTAAAATAAAACCTAAAATTAGTAGTAAGTTTTGCAGCTTTAGTTGTAAGGGCTCTCTCTTGCTCTGTCTTTCTCTCTCTCCCTCGTTCCCTCCTTGGTAGCTATACTGCTACAAAGTTGTTGAGTTCACAGAGTGCATTCTCATTTAGCAAAACTTAACATTAATACTAACTTTTTAAAAAGTTTTATTAAAGGTAGACCAAGGGAAAGTAAAATGACTCCTATAGAACCAAGAAAAGTAGCTGTACACTTCATGTCTGTAATAATTTCTGAGAAGGATGTACTCTTATTGATTAGGGTTGGTATGGTTTGTCCTCTCCTCTCCCCTCCCCTCCCGTCCCCTTCCCTCCCTCTAATTATGACTTATTTCACCCTTTTATTGCTAGCTCCTTTTTGCAGCAGTTTTTCCTCACATTTGGTGTATGTTTGGTCTGTGGAACTATGCCATTTACACATACATGATGTACTGTATACATTTTTGGCGCTAGAAAAGGTCAAAATAAGTAAAGTAATAAATAACAACGTTTGATGTCTTTCCCCTACAAGTGTTTTATAAAAGACAGTCAGTAGGGAAAAAATAAGTAGAAGACCAGTGCTTCTAAGTCTTGGTAAGCTTGAAATATTTTTCTCAGGAAGGGGGAAAAAAAGGGCTAAGAAACTACTTTGATTTCCTTCAGACTGTTCCCTCAGAACCTTAGTTCCAGCTGGAGACAGTATGGATCTCCATGTGCAGGCGCCTGGACTGTGCATGAAGGGAGGAGGTTGTTGGTCACAGTTTAATCTGATCCCAGATTAAACCTGAACACGCATGGTATTGGTTCGCCAGAGGTGCTGGAATAAGTTGTGTGTCACTGCATAAACTGCAGCCTTGCGAAACTGGCACTTACCTTTCTGACCTTGCAGACAACATCTGCTTACTCAGGCTTCTTGTCTTACTCCTAAAATTACTCTTGCCCCAAGCCATGTTTCCTGCCTTTTAGAAGGTGCTCCGTGTCTCTGCATGTACGGCAGTGCCTTTAGACTGCTTCTGTGCTATGCAAATGTCTTTCTCAGTGGAATGGTTCACTCTGAGGATTTAACCCATGGAGCTGTGCCCATGCTTCTCATCTCTGAATACTTGGATTCTGGATTGAGGATTTGAATATAGATTTATCTTCCTACCAATGTAACATAATGAAACACGCCTTCGGTTAAAAAGATGCCTACAAGTTGTGGGATGGAGACGAGTTCCAGGTCTCTGTTCTTATTCAAAGTTTGTGGCCAGATTAATCTCTGTGTAGAAGAAATGGGTAAAACTCTAGAGGAGACAGACAGCCAGGAGGTTGCATTTAAAGTTTTTGAGCTTCAGGTCTGAATAAGAATAACAAATAAAACAATGTCAGTTGACTCTGTTATACCACAATTAAGTTCTCAGTCATCCGCTTTCCTCTCAGAACTGTGGAGGTGATGTTCTTTCTGTCAGAGTGCAGACTAGATTTACCAGGTTCCCTTTCTGAGCAGTTCATACAACTAAGTTCACTGATAGATATCCTGCTGTACATCTTCCTGCTTCAGTTTATCCAGATTTCTGCTGTAGATTGGTGATCACAAATTCACTGCGATGGGATATGCTCAGAATAGGGATATGAGACATCCACCATATCCACGGATGTACTGGAGGGTCCACCTGCTTTGCTCTGAGCCAATGCTCAGCTGACAAACTGTGCTGTTTATAGAAATGGTGAGGGCTGTGTTCTTCAGATGAGGTCTAAATCAAGGATCAAATAACTTTTGGAGATGCAAGAACCCAAAGAGTCACAAAGATCTGTCAAATTAGTATTTTGTAAGTGGCCTTCTACTTACCCAGGTGTCATATGCTATTAAAATGGAATCTGCTTCATTCGGACCTTGAGTGAGTTGTTGTGCATTAACGTTATGTGCTGTCCTTGGCTGTGTTCCCGTTCAGCGTGGCTTCTGCTTCATCAGCAAAGAAAAGATTCCTCTCTCTCTACATTTTCATTTGGAAATGCATCCTTGGAGGGAGTGAGGTGTCCCACTGAACAGCACTAGGACCCTTAGATTTCCCTCTAAAGGTAATATTGTGTTTTTCTGAGACCTGTCAAGTTTTTGCATGGTGGATGTTTACTAAGTATGAAACATTACAATATTGCAGGTATTCACGTTAGAAACTCATAGATGCTTGTTTAGATGCTGAAGGCAATGCATTAGGAACTGATGGTGACTGATGATTATCCAATCAGTTCCTGATGCAGTATCTGCGACATCAAAAACTCTGCAGTGGTTTTGGTTACGTCCTATTTTTTTCAGTTACACTGTCCCCATTTAATGTCTTTAAAAAAAAATATATGACCTTCAAATGCTGAGGCTTAACAAGGCCAATGTACTAGGAAGAAAACTGCTTAATTGCACCACTCAGTTTTTAGGAAATTTATACCTTTTATCTAAGAATTATGAGGAGTAAATATTACCAGGAATCACTCCAGCTAGCACTGCTAGAGAGCGTTACACATCTTCTACAAGTTTTACTTTGCTTAAAGCTGTTGTTTGTTGGTTGGATGGTTTAACACAAGTCAGTCAGCAAGTGTTCTGCTTCTCAAAAAGGCAGGAAATGATGTAGGTTTGCAGCAGGGTGAGTCTGCAAACTCAGTAAGCGGTTGAATTGTGAAATCCATGAGACACGACAACCTTACACCAGCGTGTATGGGCTTTCTGTAGGCAGCACTTTGACAACGAGAACTGCAGACCTAACGTTACTATCCTGTTTCTCACCCATTTTCTGAGAGAAAACGCTGCATTTGAAAGAAATAATCTGGTTTCAGACCTGAGTCTTGATAGTTACCCTCTGTATACCCACTGGATGGCTATGTGCCAGCTGTGTCAGTCCATTTGCTGTAGATCTTACTGTACTGAGAGCAAATAACACACACAACACAAGCAGACAATGGTCATCACAGCCCGCAGACATCAAGATTCCTGCTTTCACCCACTTCTTTCTGAAAGAATGCCGTCAGTGATTTTGGAGACAGTTGGATTTTGTGTTTCTGGTACAGCCTAACAAGAGAGAATCTGGAATGCACCTGACTGTAACTAATTTATTTAAGTCACTGTCCTCCACAGAGGTGTCCAGGCTGTGTCTGACCAGCAGCACGGAGGTGCAGTGCTCACTCGCATTGCCTAGGTGAGCTGGAGGAGGAAAGCTGAATGTAGCCGGGGCAGGGCACTGTTTCCGCTGCTGCGCGCTGCTGTGGAGATTCAGGTTAGAGCTCCCCGGGATGTGCCACGCTAGCTCTCAACAGAGGCTGATGCATCAGCATTGTCCCTGGGTCTGATTTGCAAACTCTTCCCACTCTCTCCAGTTCAGAGTGGGTCTGATGCTTAGTCACACCATGGATCAGTTCTAACATGTATTTGAAAAGAATACATCTTAGTTAAAATCAGTGTTTCCTGAGTTTCAAGGCTGAAAATTAAGTCTGAGGGAACAGTATTCAAACGTTTGACCAAAATCCATGCTTGGGTTTTTTTCTAATGTCTCCAAATACACTATTTGTAAGAATCAACAAAATAAATCTGAGGAATAATAATATCTAGTTTACAGTCTGTCTCAATGTTAGGAGTGGCAGTCCATAGCTCTAGCTGCAGGTGTGTCACTGGAGCACACGCTGATTTCCAGAAATTCTACTTTTTTCACAAACCATATCTAGGCTGGTAACTCCTTTCGTTACTGCTTCAGTGGTAGAAATGCCATGCAGTCTGCTAGGGCTCTCTGCTAAAATACTCTGCAATCACTGCCCCACACTGACACGGGTATTTGCATTAGCTCAAACTTTGGGTGTGAAAGACAAATGCTTACAGTGAATGGGGGAATGTAAATAATAATAAATAAAATAAATAACATTTTCCAGGGGAAAACAAACCATGCCAGGTGACATCTGGTGGTTAATGAGAGGGATAACCAAATCCATACAAATACCATAGGCAAACTGCACTTTACATCAGAGATACTTTTGTTAGCAGTTACTGAGGTAGAAATAGCATCGCTTCACCAGGGCTGTTCCAGACAGTGCACTTTCATCTCAGAATGATTTTCCTCTAAAATTTTGCAGGATTAAAAAGAAAACTTGTGTCATACCTTGTTTTATTTTTTTGCTGAGCACCAACTTCTGTACCTCAGAGTGAGCCATCTTTTATCAGGTTCCTTTCATTGTTAGTTTGTCATGAATATTTTTTTTGGCAGACTACAGATGTTCCCTGGAATTTCACAAGGAAATAAAACTTAGGGAGATATATCTCTAAGGATTGGTCATCTGGAGCTTTCAGACATAAAACTGTGGTGAAATGGATATATTTTATGTGCTATTTTATGTACTGGCTATATATAATATAGATATAGATATAGTCAGTACATACACACATTTATAGATATAATATTCCTTTCTGCTGGGTATCCATCGGCTGATCTAAAGCCATGTAATGTTAATGGGAACCTTGCATTGATTTCTGCATCTTTGCATTGGGCTTTAAGTAATGAAGTTGCAAGCGCTGCAAATTTGAATATTATAATAATGGCTAAGGGGTCAGCGTATGTGTTTGGCAGCTTAGGAAAATTACACGTGAATGGTGTTTGGTAGCAAGGAGGGTCTCTGCTTTCCATAACACAGAATATATGCATAACAGGATTGGTGTTTGATTACTTGCTAGCTACCTGACTCTAGTGATCTTTGATATCCAGCCAGAGTCAGTGATGACTTTATCATTACTTGTGTTGATTTCTTAAATGAATGGGGTTGAATTAGAGACAGATGATACTGCTTTAATTTGCTCATTTGTAATGGTATCTCTAATTACATTTTAAAGGTAAGTAAGAGCTAAATGGGAACTCTGGAAAGGTAGATTGTACACCTCATTTTCCAAACATTGCACTAATGCTTGGTACCATAAATACGGACATGGATATATCATTTGTTCCTCTTTAGCATGTGAGCTTCACCTTTAAAAAAGGTACAAGAACCCTGACTGGTGTAAGATGGGACATTACCAGCATCATAAACACAGGAAGAATTGATTGTAATTGTTTTGGGTAATGGAGAAATCAGCGTAGATGGTGGTTATGGTGGAACACTAATTTTGGAACTTGTGACAAGACAGGGATGAAGCGAAAAGCCCCGACACAGAACTTTATCTTAAAAAAATCAGATGCGAAGGATCAAAGACAGAAAAGCCATCATCTGTCCTACAGTTCAGTGCTAGACCAGTGTTTTCAGAAGGTATTTTCACAAGTAACATCTTCAGTGAGGTAGAAATCAGATGTGATGCCACAGAGCTTTGTCAACCCTGTTAACACAGAGCTCGTTTTGCTGCTGCGGGGTGCTGTGACAGTAAAGCCGGGAAGGGTCAGTTACCAAGGCAAGGTCTGGAGTTCAGTGTACCTAAAGGTTTGGATCCGTCTGGAGGTTAATCCTGTGTGCGTGGTGCGTTCGGGTTTTGTGTAGTGCAGCAGTACTTCTGTAATTTAGGTGCCATGCAGGTCTACTAATCCATTAGAGCAAAGAAATTGCTGTGTTTAGCATAATCCCAGATACCACTGTGAGAGAGTTATTAACTGCTCACAGTTGCCAGCTGAGATTAAGCCAATTCACAGCCATCCAGCTTAGGCCTGCAAGTGGATTCATGTCAGCTAAGTTTCTTCCCTGAATGTCCTAGACAGGAAAAAATGGCATCATTCCACAGACAACACCTGGGACTGTGAAGATCTGTCATTCAAATGTTTAGGGTCTCTGTGCATCTTCTCTGAGAGAAGTATTATTAAGCAACTGCATTTGTTGAACTGAGACCTAGTTTATTCGGTGATCTTTGGCATGCCCCAATCTGCATGTAAACTGATAAAGCAGACTTGTTCTTTCTGGTCCAGCCTCTGCTTATTCGGCTTCTCTTGTATAACAGGGAATACAATAAAATAGAAATTCAGGGGAACTCTCTCACTGCTGAACAAAAAACGTTTATGTAAAGCATCAAGAAATGATGTGCATGCTTCTTCAGCTCCTTACACTTACCTCTTTTTATGCTCCTGTGACTCTACTGATAAGTGCTTTCAAACCAGGGTAGCACAACCGAGCAGAGAACTATAATCAAGTCCTGCTTTTGTGTTTGGTCATTATTTACTGAGCTCTGCCAGTACATCTCATATGTTTAGCAATAAAATTTCAGAACTGCACAGGAGAACAGACAAGAAGCAAAGAAGAAGTTGGATGCACTGGAGGAATCTGATGAAATTATAAGAAGAAAAGTAGATAGTGAGAGATTGTAAATCTGAAAAATGCTGTGAGAAAGTCCTCTGAAGGGTGAAATAAAATGAGCTTGGAGATGGTTACTAACAGAAGATGATAAGCAGGATCATTCACTTTAGGTTTCATTATAATTTGCTGCAGCAGCAGAATGTGTCAAGGAGAGCCAATCGCCTTTTTCCCGCAGGTTCTATGGGTGATATTCTGCTCTTGGTACCTCAGTGAAAACCAGCCCCACCCTACACCCAGCACATCCCTGGGGTCTGCAGCGGGGTGTGCATGGCAGTCTGTGTTAGGAGGGCTGCAGAGCGAGTGTGCTGCCTCCACGTCTGCACACCATGTCCACATGTCCACTCACGTGATGTTCTCCAGGGCCGCTCCTCTGCAGAGAGGCAGGCAGCCTCGACTCATGGAGGGGCAGGCTGTGGGGCCGCAGGCAGTTCCTGGTGAAATCTTTACCCTGCTCGAACCCTTCAGCCAGCAGCAGCTGTGCGTTTGGATCAGATGGTCTTGCAAGTTTGGGCCGCTTTCCTTACCTCACGTCCTAAAAGCGTGAGGCCCAAAGAATACGGCCTGTACCATCACTGATGTAAAACTGTTGGTGTTTCTCTGGGAGAAATCCTGTGCACAGTGGAGCCTTGGAGTGTACTGGCAGGGGAGCGACTCGGAAAACCAGCCTTCTACTGGAACAAGCCAGAGGCAGGCTTGGCAGGTGGTCGGATTATGTTTGCTCAGCCAGTTCAACAGTATTTGCTGGACAAAAGAAGGCATCAGGTGATACAGAAAGTCCCAAACAAAGCTCCAGATACCTGGAGACAAGACCAGACTTTCTCATCTGTTGCATATCTGTGCAAGTGCAGGAAAACTTGTGGCTAAAGGGGAAGGCATAAGAGCCAGAAGGTGTATCTCTTGATTCTTGTGTGGAGGTTAATTCACCACACTACTGAGAATTCATGTTTCTTTGTGTTTCTTTTGCAGTACTTAACTGTTTTCCATTGGTGACAAAAGAGTTAAAACCACATGGGGTGAATTCTTGTAACTCCTCTTCTTGCTCGGCCATTTTTGGCCTGCACCTTTTCCTTGCTGCCATCCCTGTAGACAGAGCCAGCTGTCATGCAAATACGATTTTGATACAGCACTGAAATCATAGTCTAAAGGTGGAGGATGAAGAATGGCTCTTAGATTGTGACTTTTTTTTCAAAGTCGAATAATTAGGCTTCCAAATGTATGTTTGTGCAACTTCTGTGGAAAGAAAGGCTTCAGGAGCACGAGGAGACTATTTCTAGATAGGAATTTAGGCAAGCATTGCTACAAGATGCTGTAAATAGATATAAATTAATACCATGTACAGAAGGTACTTGCATAGGTTCGTGTGCTGGTTTTAAACCACAACAGTTAGATGTCTTTCCAAGGGTACGCTTGCATTTTCTGACTCCTAGCTTCTCTCTGAGCGAGACGGTGTTCCAAACTTCTGAAAGATTTGGACTACATTTCACTTTTCTCTGGTGCCTAAAAACCTGGTAAAAGAATTTTAATCTTGTGCTAACACATGTAATCCTGTAATTTAAAATCTATCTCCCCTGGCAAAGGCAGTGTAATCGCACACAGGCAACCTTATTTTTGGCACTTTCTGACTTTTCATTGCGTGACTTTTCAACCTTGATGATCTTTTGACATAACTTTTGCCTTTTTTTTTTTTTTTTTTTTTTTTTTTACGTGGATGTAATAAGATTATGAAATGAGTGAAAAACTGATTACAAGAGAGTTTAGAACTTCCAGCTCAAAAATCAAACAATCAAACCTCAATATTTTTTGTACTGTAATTTGCAGTGAAAATGTCAAATGAGAAGTTCAGACATAATGAAGGTTTTGCTTACGTTCAGAGATGGATAAATAGTAGCTGGTGCTCCAGTTCTACATGTTGCTAAAAGTAAAGTTTGCACCTTACTCTCACTGGTGGCAAGTGTTTAAGAATTTTGGGTTTTTTTTCAAAAGTTTTTTTTTAAAGTATGTGCTATTTAATTTTTCAACATTCCAGTAGGATGAGGTGAAACTAGCTCCCTAGCTTTAGGGCTGAGTGACAAATTTTTATGTCTTGCTTAAAAATATTTGCTAAAAAGGAGGTAGATGGAAACAGGTCATTAGAGTAAGGGCGAAAGGCTTCTGGAGGAGTCCCACAGAGAATCATTAAAAAATTTGTATTGATTTCACTGGGGCCCAGATTTTATCTAAAAAATGTCATGTGCACATTAACATCATTGGCATAATTGCACCAGTTTTATGGTAAGATCTTGAAACTTGCAGAAAAATTTGCTTTTCTCTTTCATGCGTGATATTTTAGTTAATACAATGACAGCATTCTGAAGGTAGAGGTGTGAAAGTATAGGTTATTCTGGCAGTATGACAAGATACTAGAATGTCAGCAACTTAAAGGATACAAGATGAACCGAAAGAGCAAAAGAACAAAACCAATCATATAAAAATAATCAAGGGAGTAAAATTTTAGATTAGCCTAGAGTGATTCTATCATTGATTTGGGTCAGTTCTTGGGATGAAGCTTTCATTTCTTTCTCAGGGCTGGATCCACCAGCATAGCTTCTCTTTGATGCATTTCTTTGTGAATCTAAATGGATGGGCAGGTTGCATATTACTCATCACCGGTGTTTTTGGAACTGCATGGCACCATATCGATGTCTCTGCAGGGCTTGGGCTGACTGAATAATTGAAGAGAAATTTAAAATATTAGAGTGGAATTTTCAGATAAATTTTTAAAAAATGGTATAAGGTAACTGATGTTTTTTGTTGTACAGCACGTATTATGGCTTGTTAAAACAGTGGAAGGGACCTTAAAGACCATATAGTTCATCTTCTCCAGGCTGAACAAGACCAATTTTCTCAGCCTTAATAAAAAACCAAGGAAAATTAATAAGGATCTGAATGAGGAAAATGCTGTTTCCAATTACAATTCTGCCTCTACTCACAGAACTAATATTTAAGGTTTGTGTTGAAACCATCATGATATTGAAATGGATGGGGATTTGCCATTGTTTGGAGTTATTCTAGGATATCACCACAGTTTTTATTTGCAGATGCTGACATGGCAGTTGTACCTGCATGCACGGTTATCAGCCATAATCTTGGTAGCTGCACATGCTTGCCCTCACCATTTGTCAATTAACACTTGTTTGAGAAGAATAGATTAAACTCATACCTTTATTTCAGGCTTTATGGAAATTCAAATCTAGAATAAAGGTGTTAACTACTGGAAGAATAGTGGTTTGCTGGGAAGTGCTGGGAACTGGAAAGGCACACAGCAAGGCTGTTGTGCAGACTAAATATTTATGTCTTGTAAATAGGGAGAACAGAGGAGATGTAAAATGAGTAATAAAAAAAAAAGGAGGGAATCACTTCGGAATTAAAAAACATCTACCTGATCCTTTTCAGTAAGGGGTGGGTGGAGCAGAGCTGCTGGATTTTGTGGAGTTCAGCAATGAGAGCTCAAATCATTCCTTTTCCCTACCTCGATGTTGTGCTCTTGCCTGTTCTTCTACCTAAGCAGTATTTTCTTGATGTGCCCTCCTCCTGGAATTGTGTCCCTGCACCTGAAAACACCAACGTCTTCTTCAGTGCTCCCTTCCCCTGGAGCTAGTAGCGAAGCAGTAAGATCAGAGGAAGAGGCAGTTTGGCTTCCCTGATGCCCACAGTGGCTGAGGTGAAACCTAAGTGACATCCTTACAGCCCAGGTCGATATTTGACTTCTCAGCAGGACTGCAAGTGGCTATGATTGGTCTTCAAACTGACCGGTGGGGTCTAAGAGTCCTCTAACATTGCATTAACTGGGAAGATCAAAGTCTTTATTTGACTTGCAACCCAGATAAAAACTGTGATCCTGCTTGCCTCCATCTTCTTGCATGAACAGCTCAGCATCACCATTGATCTCCTTGCATGCCAAGCTCCCCTCCTATCCAGCTTTTATGTACATTTTTCAGGTGGAATGAATTTTCCAGACGTCTGTCTTCTGGAGTTTGTAGGCACAAATTCTGGTACAATCACTGGGAGGTGAACAGGGCCCGTTCAGTTCGCTGTTAACTCTGAAGCACAGAGAGGACAAGTGCACTCAGCTTCTCTGGGGCTTTATTTGCATCATTTGTATTGTCCTGTTAATTCTGCACAACCTTGCTGTTGCTACGCTGTGTAGCTCACGGTGTCATCACCTGTCTGAGAATGGTGATGAAACTAAGGCCGTGTGTAGGTATGGCATAGATTATTTCTGTGCACGCATAAGCTTCCAGGAATGCACTTCTGAGTAGGACAAAGACCTTGATGTTTCAAGAACATGCAGGAGTTGCTGCCTTCCTGAGCCCTAATAAATATTTGCCCCATTATGAATCTGTTGAATGTCATTAAAATATGATGAGCTAAAACTTCCCAAAATCAGATAGTTCTAGGAACATTTTAAGTGAGAAAAAAAAAGCAAGTTACTTTTTTCCATCCATGAAGGCCTGCGTTCCTAGGCCTTATCTCTTATCTGAAAGAGAGATGTTTATTTCAAAGTGACTTATTCTTGCCTCTGCTGTGTCCGAAGCTTGATTTTAGAACATTCATCAACCAAACAGCTCTTCAAGGCATCATCGGTTTAAAAAAGCTGAACTCATCCAGTGCCGCACGAACTGATCGTCCATGAAAACCCAGTTGCGATTCAGGTTCAGTTAACAGTAGGTGTAGCCTAGTAATGGATTATTAAGCCATATAGCTAAAATATAACCTCTAATAACTTTGTGCTTTGGTATACAGATGTTAACAGTAGTTTTCCAGTGTCCAGTGGGTTAATTTATGTAGCTTTTACGCTTTTGTTTTCAATCTTTGGCTCATGAGAATTATTAAGAAGAAAGCTTACAGTCGGCAATGTGCTATTTAGGCAATTTGGACTGAATTCAGCTCAGCTCAGCAGAGGTGCAGAAGATGAAGGCCTGTATACTTTATAATTACTGTGTGTGAAGATGCCAGATTGTAGAATCTCTACGGGTAATTGTGAGATTGCTATAAAGACATCACATTTGCCTGCAGAGATTTCCCAGTCTGCGACTTCTATCCAGGTTGAAGAAGAGAGAGAAATGTTTCCTTTTTACTAGTCCATGTAATTTTTTAAACTGAATTTTGAGGAAGGTGAAGAAGCTTCTGTTGTTGAAAGACCAGATGGAGCTCCTTAGAAGTTCTCAAGAAGACTAGATAACGATATTGGTAATAATTAAACCATTGTTGCATTCCGACACTCCACGTTTCACAGTCTGTGTGGGTCCCTGTCTTCCAAAGGTTGCGTTTCAGATGTCTCCCAATCACCTGGGACTTCATCTGGCTGAAACTGAGAACACCACCTTCCTCTCAATTTCTGTGGAGTACTTCTTGCCCCCGACTCTGCTACGTTTTTGGTCTCTACTAGAGCAACTGTAATGTTCCTCTTTCCTTCTCCACAGACGTTCTGGTTGTAGTCAAATGGCAGTGATTTTTTCTCTGTAAACTTTCCTCTCCTTCCCTTCTTTGTCTAGTTGCTGGTGTTGGGAAAGAAAGGAGAGGAAAGGTTTCTAGTCTCCTCCAGCCGTCATCACCACGCCTTGGGGTGCTGCAGCCACACAGAGGTTCTTGGGTACTAACCTCCTCTCCCCTTCAGTTGCTGTAATTCTCACCTGTTTTATGAGTCTCCCACTTGTTATGTCTTGTTGTGCGTTTTTACATTTAAATGGGGCATTCTTTGAGGCACAGATTAGGAACAGACTTGTACTGTGCGGGTGTTTAAAAACATGAAAAAACACAAACAAATGAGAGGAGATTAATTGTGGCCTGTGCAGTTTCTTACGCTAATTCCAAACAGTAAGCATAAGAAATACAAAAGGAAAAAAAACCCCAAACCTCTACTTTAACCTACTTCAATTCTCTTTTTGTGAGCAGCAAAGGAGGCTGCAAACGCCTCAGGTTAACTTAGTTCTGGTGCGGAGCTTTCATTTGAAGAGATTTGTTTTTGCCAGTCTTAAGTGATCCAAAGAATTTGCAGGATGAGGAACGGATCTTTGGTGTCTTTTGCTGTAAAAATCTTTAATGTGCTTTAGAAGGAGGCTAAAGTAATCTATTTAATGTCCCATTGTCTTTTGGAGGTGAAAGGATGTTTTGAATCAAATTCTGGAAAAATCCATGCAAAAAAAGTCTCTGTAAGGTGTGACTCGCAGTCACCGCTTTTACAGTGTAAACGGATGAAAACCAGCTCGGGTCCTTGCTAAGCAGATTATCGGGGGAGGTTGAAAAGGTGCTTTCTGGAGAACAACTTATTCCTGTAATTCTTTGTCATGCTGGTAGAGCCCTGGGAAAGTGGAAATGAGCACGGAGTGCCACATTTCCCCCCCACCACACCCTTTGGTATCAGAGAAAGCAGCTTGCATTTTGTAGAAAAAGATGGAGGTAGTGGAACATCTTGTTTTCACTGTGACTTTTGCGTGTTTGTGCTTAGCCTATTAGTTTGTCCTCTCCGTTCTGTCCGTGCTGCCCCTCCTGACAGCTGCTGCAAAATCAGGGGGATGCATCGTGCCTGCTCTCTGCTTTCACAGCAACTTCTAATATAGCCAGTAATAGTTCTGGTAGAGGGGAAAAACTCTCCTGAATACCAGAATGAAACCTTGCTGCTCTTCGGGAGAGCTCTGCACTCACGGCCTGGGATCTGGGATTTGACTCTCCCTCTTTAGAACAAAAAATCAGACAAAACCCAACTGCCAAAACCCGCGAAACAACCCTGTTAAATTATTCAGTCTCCTCTACAAACTAATGAGCTAGTCAGCCAAATTCCATTTTAAAGGGAAATGAAAATTTGGGCTGAAAACTATGATGCCGTGTTTCAAGACAATGAAATGTAACTGTTGTGCATCTCTGAAGGATATGGTAACGAGCTGGGAGACCAATCTGTTGCTGCATCCCTCTCTATCCCTGGGATGGAAGAAAAAGCCCTGGCTCTGTATGCTGGTTCACTTGTAAGCAAGGAGAATAACTTCATCCTCTGGCTCTGAAACTTTCTGGTCTTGCAGTTAATTAATAATTTAGTATTTGCCACCCAGTGACTTGAGGCTATCGCATAAAAAAAATCATCACCCTGAAAGTGCAAAAGACAATAGATTTGGGCAAATCAAATGACAAATCACTGTTGATGGGCTGGATTTAGGATCTTTGCTATTGTTATGTTTCGGTTTATGTTGTAAAAGGCCTGTTCTTCTGTCATTTTACTCCGATGTACCCTCGGCAGCAAGGAAAAGAGAAACTTCCACAGGGCTTAGCTGGTGCGCTGACTGTTATTTCCCGATGATCTACAACAATGGTTATTCGGTAACAGCTGGGCCGTGTCTTCTTTAGACAAAGCCACCGTGGGGCTGAAACCTCCCATTGCTGAAGCATAACTGTTTCCCTGGTAACGGTTAACTAGCACGTGTTTTATTGTTTCAAACTGCTTTCCTAGGGTATTTGCAGGTGGTAGAAGATGCTTTCTTAAAGAGGGGTCATAACCTCATGAACTTTCAGATGTTGCAACAAATTGGGGGACAAAAACATTTTTTTTTCTTTCAAATGGATTAAGTAAATCTTATTATATAGCCTTTAGGAGACAGATGTAACTCACAGTTTGATTTTTAGCATTATATCCAGATGCTGATACAAGCATTTCTGCTGTCAACGTTTTCTTTTCGGAATGTGAATCAGGACCATATTCCAATGAGAAGATTTCAAATAAACCCAGTGAGGACATGCAGACATTAAAATTCCTGTGACTTTCTTTTTTCCTGGGTTTATTTTAGCCGTGGTTTGTTTGCCTGTATGTATTTCTTTTGAATTTGAGATTTCAGTGATTTATCTTAAAAATGCACTCGGATCTACCAGAATTCTTAGACTGGTCTGATAGATCTCGGCATACATACAAAATTATCTGTGAACATGTAAAGGATGGTCTTAGTGGATAAATCACTTAGTATTTTAAGTTGGAAAGCACAGAAGTATACTTTTGATGCACACGTACATGCAGAGTATGCATTCGTCTACATGTCAGTAATTAGGGGAGCAGAATTTTGTATATAGGAATTACATCCTCATTTTTTCCTATACCAAAATTAAAAAGTACCTTAAAAATGTACTTACTGCATTCATCCAAAAAAATGTTCTGTGGTACACAGGGATGTTTCGTGTTACAGGGTTGTTTAAGAGGAGACGGGCCCAGGACAAAAGAATGACAAGTGACATGTGACAGAGAATAAAAATGTGGTTAGATTTTAGTAAGTTCAGCAAAATCCATTCATAACCTAGTGGGATGAAGAGAGAGCTCCCTCTCCTGTCTGTTTGATAAAATTTATAGAAGCTATTTGCATGTTTGCTTAAGGTATAAATAAAAAGAATGTTTAAATGCCGTGCTGTGAAGCTTGTAACAAAAGGCTTGCATTCGTCTCTTTGAGAAGAGTGAGCAGTGATCCAACCTGACTCTATAGCTTATCTCGAGACATTCCGAAATCCCTCTGTGGCGTTGGCAGCATGAGGCCTGTGTGATAAAGGTACCGCGTAATAACAGGCGACCTGTTTCGTAGGGTGTGCTTGAAACCAGGCATGAAACAAAGCCTCCCCAGCTCACACAAGGAACTACCCTGATTCCAACGGAATTACCTCTCAGCCCAGTGGGCAGGTTCAAGTCTCCCGGGGCTGTGGTTTATAATTAATATTTTGTTTTATTTTTTTTTATCAGGCCCTCTTTCCTGGAATTTATTTCACGTCACATTTTACAGATACAGTTTTCTCAAAGGTATGGAAGCGGTAGGTGCTCCTAGGCCAGCCCATCTGCTCCCTTTGTCAGGAAACACATACCTAACTTGCTGCTTGGATACCCTTGGGCCCTGTGCCTTAGCTGTACCCCAGGCAGATGTGGAGGCTGGGAGGACAAAGTTTCTGCTGCGCGCAGCCAAGCGATTCCCAAAGATTTCAACCAGGTACATAGTAGTGGAGAATTAGAGGCCACTGGTGACTGAATCGTGCCATTGGAAGAAAGCAAATAAATCATATTAATCCCTGGCTGAAATCAGTATGTCATTTACTGAAATGCGAGTGCGATTATGACGATGGCATTTTCTAAGACTGATAGTGTTTGTGGCTCTTTATCAAAACACCAATTTTTCAGTTTGTGATGGACATTTTCAGGGAAATTTGGTCATTCGTGTGTAGATGAAGTAGCCAATGCTACCCTTGTTTTATTTGTAGACTTAATCCAGCTTCCCTCCTGTATCTGACCATGAAAGTGTCTCTGCTTGTCTTCTCTCTGTTCCACACCAGATCCTTGCTACGGATACGAGTTTGTACACAGCTTGCTCAGTCTTTTTGCTGAACATCTCATGACAGTGAGAATCACTCATCATTAACTCGTAGGATTAAATTCCCATTGTTTAAACTCGTGAGATTAAGCTCAGTGGTAAAGCTGGTAAGTAACCGCAGGGCTGGACAACGTATGCCTGCCCTAAGCCTTAACTCTGGCAAAGTCCCTCTCTGGGACCTGCCATGGGACATGGGAAAGTTCAGGAGAACGGCGTTTTGTGCTGTGCAGAGCACCAAGCAATTCGGTGCAGCCTAAGGGATTTTCAGTCAGCTCCTGGAGGAACAGTCCTGTAGGACACTGCAGGGAGCCGGGGGGAGCTCGGTACCTGGCTGTATAGACCCCAGAAGGAGAACTGCCTGTTCCCTGAGGTGGCTGTCTAGGTCTGTGCTGAAAAAGGGGATGAGGATCACACGCAAGGATATGTCATATATGCCCTGAAGCAATGGGGGAGAACGCTGTTCGTCTTTTTACGTACGTTCCAGAAATATATTGCTTAGTGATTTCTTCAGCAGGGCTCGTGACTGAGCTGCGTGAACACTAAATCGAACTGAATTTTTGGAGAGATATATTACCTGTCGTGATATCTGCGATAGTATGTTAGCAGACATTTGAACTGGGGAACGGAATCTGATCTGAGGCAAGATAAGGTAGGGAGGTACGCAACAGGTTGTACACTCAGCGTGCTCCCCCCTCACTTTTTTTTGGAGGGGGGGTGTTAAATAAATTAGCACTTAAATAAACTAGCCACGTTTCAGGCCAGAAGATTTGCTCTGCAGTGAAGATTGAACGAATGAAAGGATTCCCCTCGTTGTTCACTGCCTTACTCAAAGCAAGTTTTTAATATACAAACCGGGTTGAAACTTCCTGAAACACAGACCGCCTCATACAAAATGCCCCAGGCTGTATTCTTCAGGAGCATCACACTGGTTATGGCTTAACCTTCAGATCCATGTGATATTAATTAATAAGTAATGAGAGAATTTTTGACCCCACACTTGTTCTGCTGCAGGTTATCTGGTGGCAGAGTAACTGAAATTAACACTCTGTGTGTGGTCACCCTGCTCTGCATGTCTGTGGCTGTTTCATTCTAACCCAGGATTGATTCCTCCTCCTTCGCCATTTAGTACCAAACCCATCTTAAGTCTTTTATAAAGTAACTTGGAATCCTGACTTAGCAGAGAATCCACACTGATTTAATTACATTCTGTAAACTTCAAAGCTCAGTGAAGTTGTTTCATTTTTCATAGTTCTGAATAAAAAGCAAACGAAGCAATGACAGAGGCTTGAGTGTTGGCAATAACAAGGTTGTATTTTGCTGTATAATTACTGTCTCGTTAATTCTAAGCATTGAAGAGCAGCTGCTGACTGTTGGTACCAGTGCACTTCACGACTAAAACAATGTTCTTGTTTAACAAATGAATTGACATTATTTTGGGGAAGAAAGCATTACGAATATTATAGCAAGGATTAATAACAGTGCCTGCCACATAGTCACAGCAACACCACATTCATCAGCAAGCTCCCCCCACCCCCAAATTTAAAAGTCCAGACTTACCAGTAACCATGAGTACAAGCTGTTAACCACTTATTTGTATTTCTCCAGACTTCAGTATTGCTCTCAGGGCTGCTCACTAACATTTGCAGTCACTTTAGATACTTCTGTACTGGGATAGATGCTGACTGATGTGAGCTTGGAAATTACTTAAAAAGAAAAGCCTGGTAACTGCTGCTTTACGCTCAGACCCTTCTGCCTTTACTCCCAGTTTGCCACAGTTACTTTGCTAAAGCGATCCTCGGACTGGGGCAGGAATCTAAGAGATTTCTTTTTCACTGACTGCAAAAGAAGGCGAACGGAGAGGAAGAGTTCTCTCCTTGCTCTCAAATCCCCTCTGAGGTCCCCAAACCACGGCGCTGACACTAGCACAGGGGCACAACTTCCTAGAGCCAGGCCTACTGTGCTGCCGGCTGCTCCCAGGATGTCAGCTTCCAAGTTGTTTCTTAAATAGAAAAGCATGCATCTGCTCCTCAGAAGTTTCGGAAGCACCAGCGAGATAGCTGAGAATTACAAGTAAAATACAAGTTTTCTATAGGAAACAGCCTGGCAGTCCACACTTTGTTATTCACTCGATAAGCAGAGTCTTTTTGACAGTCCTAACCTTCTAAACTATAGGTCCTGCTGAGCCCAGCGTGAGTCAAACGCTGGGTACCATCTGTCAGAGCTTTAGTGGGGTTTTTTTTCCCCCTCTCTCCTCTTTTACTGCAATCTGCTAAGAGGGGTGCGGAATGGAAGTTGCTTTTCTGCACTTAAATGAGAAAGTACAGAAATCAAATAAGGAGCATTAAAGAAATCCTGCTCTTCCCAAAAAATCTCGGTAGGCCCTGGGCAGGAGAACAAATTATTCTGTGTTCCTAAAGTTTTTAAAACCAAGTGTGTAACGTGCTTCGGGGGGAAAAAGAATCTCAAACCCAAACCTGAAAGGATGATTTTGAAAAACTAAGTTATATGAACCCTGGTATTCGCAAGAGTTTTGAAGTGATGCACAGTTAGTTCAGGGGTTTCAGCTGTTTTCCTAAAAGAAACGCTCTTAAATGGTATTCCAAATTTCCCATTGATGGACATTTAATAAGAAGAGCTGGCAGAGAAGAAATGCCCCCCTGCCGCATTGGAAAAGAATTACCAAGGGGATATTTTTATGTCTCATTAGTTTAAATTCAGCCCTAAATTGGCACCTGCTCTGAATCCGGTCGGAGTTTGCTGGAACCTCAGACGCACAAATGAATATTCCCCTTTAACAGGTTACTAACAACTCACAAAACAGAGGGGTTTGCGGGTTTTTACACACACGTGCACACATGGAAGTAAGAATATAACACGAGAAACGGCCTGATTTTGCAGTGCTGAGGGCTCTGCAAGCGTGGGCGCCGGACCTCCTACCTGCACAAAGTGCTATTTTAGAGTCAAACTCCTAAGAACCACAGCAGTTGCTGATTCTTAGGAGAAAGGAGTGGAAAATAGTTCCGTGTCACTGATTTTTGAGCTGGTTGTCTGTGTCTTCTGGAGTAGCCGTGGGACTGAGGTAATTCTGTATTAGCCACCGCAGTGCCAGCTGTATTAGCTCCCTACCAGCCACACAACCCTGTATGGCACAGCCGTACCCAGTGGGGACATTTGATGACTTTCTTGTCTTTCCTTCCACTACTTTATAAACTGAAGGAGCTGTTTCACCTCCAAGAAGCTGGCTCTGGACTCCAGCTGGACTGTTGTGTCGGCAGTGCTCTGTTTTCACGTGAAATGACTGTAATTAATCATAGAAAGTGGGTGTTTAATTGCGCAGGGATTTTTGTTCAAGGTCTGAATTTTAGGAGGCAGAAAGCCTTAAACAACACGCTTAGGTCTCCTTTTCTGCATTATGTTGTTCTGCTGACTGGCATCACATTCTTTCCATTGGTGTTTGTTTAGCAGAAGAGAGATGTGGCGGTGAGCTTAGACTGAAAAAGTTCTAATGCAGTTTTGTTGTCCCCTTACAGTTTCTATAGTCACAGCAATTCCATCTTGCCATTTCAAAAGGTCAGCAGCGGGGTATTAAGGAGCGTTAGATTCTGTCTCGTTGCTGTTTTCTGCTCAGGGAATTTTGCTTAATGCACTAGTGAGCGCCCGAGCTGGCGCAGGGGCGGGGAGGTGCTCAGCAAGGTTCGGAGCTCGAGGTTTGGGGCTGGGGTGTGCACTTTGTCTCTGCTTGTGATAAGGGTCACTAAAACACCCGTTGGGCACAGGCAGGTGGTCTACAAGTCCCTGTCGTGGGGTGTGTTGTAGGTGCTGTCTTTGGGTGTCAGCTATTGCGTGTGATAGGAGCAGTAGCGCGTGGGGATGTCATGACTTGCCTAAGATTAGGAGGCTATTGCGGTTATATGTAAGTACGTATTTTTACAGATTCCTTCCCCCAGTTATTACCATCCTCCTTGCAAATGTTGTGGGACTACGCAAGGTCACACCACAGCTGAATCCCTTTGTCCCCGGTGCTGGGTGAACCCTTTCCTGGGGGCTTCAGCCTACGCAGGTCACGCAGACAGCAGCGGAGAGGAAGGAGGGAGAACACAACACAGCAAACAGCGTGTTACCAAAAACATCCAGTCAAAGCTGATGTTGTTAATTACAGACGTTGTTGTTATCTCACCATTAATCTATACTTTTGCAAGGAAGAG
>NW_010251304.1:38808-48141 GCF_000690775.1 Eurypyga helias
GTTATATGGCTGCGTTGGCATAGCAATACTGTGATTACAGAATGATTGTGTGGCTTCTCATTCTTTTCAATCTCTTGCTGAGCAACATTTACATGTATGTGTTTCCTTTTCCATGCACTTTAATTACACGTACAATACGCCGGATGGTCTGTCTGATCACGGAAGGGCTTCAGGCCATGTCTCTTCCAGAAAGAGCCTTACGCATCGTCTAACTGCGAGGGAATAGCATCCGACCAGATCTGCTTTGAGAGATGTATTGTGAGAGAGAAGCGAAACATCTCCAGGTAAATAGCTCTTTCAGGGATGGTGAGCACAAGCAATAGCCTCTTTCCCCCCTCCACATGCACCGCAGCTGCAATAAGCCGGAGCACCTGTTCGTTGCATACTCCTGCTGATTCGTGCTGTTTGTATCTGCTGCCAGTGGGGTCCCAGGAGAGATGCAGGAGCTTTTTAATGGAACCAGAAAAGCTGGGAGTGCGCGAGATGTGCGCTTTCACAGCAGTCATCTCTCTCGTCTTAAAATGACCACAGTTATGAGGTCAAATCCCATCTTTTTTGATGAAATTAATAAAACTGCGCGAGAATTAGCTACGCTTTAGCGTGCCAGACTGCATTTGGGAGAGAGTTTTCTAGTTAAGTTACTGTACTTTGTGAGTATGATTATTCAATTTGCAAAAATCTGTGTGAACATTTCCAAGGATTTAAACTTGTGTAGCAGTCACTCTGGAATATCTAGTATTTTGTGGATATGTAGTAAGTGGCATTTACTTGAATAAGCTAACATTTGTATTCCACCGGGATTCCTAGGAGGCGTGCATGAAGCGCTGTTCGTTTTCCTCTTTGGCAGACCAAAGAGACCTGAATTTGAACCAATTATTATCAACAGTGGCTTGTGTTGGTGAAAAGGATGATGTGCAAAACACAGAATATTTGTGTTCCATGGCGTATCTCAGGTGATGCAAATACTATTGCATCTAACATCATGTCTGAACCAACTAGAAATCAGTAAATAGATGGGATTTCAAAACCAGCTTATTCTTTCCTTTGTTACGAGAGAAAACTTTCTGTACTGCTGTTGTTCCATAACGTCTTACAAACTGATTGGCTCAAACGATTGGTTCGATGTGGAGTGAGTCAGCCTACAAATATAAGGTAGAGCACATAATTTCCAGTGAAAATCTAGGCTGTTTGAAAACTATAAATTCATAGCAAAACAAAGCAAACAGCTGCACCAAAAAGGTGGTAGAGATGCTAGGATGGTTCTGGGGTAGAAGCACCCCATTTATATGTTTTCAGTGTCATAAAATGTAATCGAGTGATCAAATTCAGAAGGGAGACAGATGAAATAGAGCCCTTAATAACAGCTAACCTGAACTAGGGGTGTGAAAACAGCCCTAAGATTATCAACCCAATGGACTGCCTCATCAGCAGTGGCCTGTTCTGAAACTGCCTTGCCCTTTAAGGCAATCTAAATAAACCTTTATTTCTTTGTACGCATGGCAGCCAGCGATCCTCATGCTGGCCAGAAATCCAGGGACCGTAACGCGGGTGTCTTTACAGTAACAGCAACACAAGAGCAACGGTACTTTTGGATTCTATGTTCTCTTCCACCCTGGGGTGTACCAGGCAGCGAAGCATGCCTGTAACTTTGCAGTGGAGGGGAGCGTTGCTGGAAGCTCTCATATCCTGCTAATCCCTTGGCTGTCAGCATGGAATCTTTTCATTTCTCTGGTGTGGTGGGCCAGGGAAGGTCCACGCAGTAGTCACTGTATGTGCCGTGTCTCCTTGAAGCACAGTGCGGTTTGCAGCGCAGGTTCCAATAGGTGCCAGTGTATTGTTTTGCATCAGTCTTTCTTCCCCACCTTCGTAAAAAAGGATGGTGAAGGAGATGATGGCAATGGAAAAATGTGGATTGGGGTTCAGATTGTGGATAGGGTTGGCAAGCACCAGGACTTCTGCTGAAATGCTTATAAAATCCTGAGGAGCTGCAGAGGAGTAGGATGTTGCTTCATGTCACTTTGTGGTCTTCATGTGTCTTCAGAGAATGTCAGATGATTTAACGAGAAATACTGCTTTAACACTGGTTTGAATTATGTCACTGTTGCCAGGTCTCCTTCCCCACTCTGGACAGATCCATTTAGTGGTTATTATTTATTACTATTAAATTAGAATTGTGGAAGTCTCTTAGGCTTCTCTTTAAATTTTAAATACTCTAGGAAAACCTAACTAAGTCCTGATCCCATAGTTGTTAATTTTAGTGGCATAACTGCCCTTGATTGAGTGAGCCTTGAGGCTTCATGCTATATACATATCAAGCGATGTTTTTAGCAGACACGAAGTGAAAATATCTTTTCTGGAAGAATAAACTAATATGTCTTTCTCTTTTTAAAGCTAAAATAACACCTTGAAGTTGACTTGGAAACTGGTGGCGTCAGTTTTTGTTTAAATATTAAAACAAATTTAAAAAATCCTTTCAGATTGCAGTCTGCCTAAAGGCCAACAGATCTTTCTGAAGCACACTAGAAAAGGCGAGTTTATCTTCATTTGTAAAATCATTTAATGAATAGTTAACAGGACCGTAACATTTGCTCTCATAGTAAAATATGTTTCCATGGCATTTATAAAGCACATAAACCAGATGTTTGTCATGTAGTATCTTCTTGTGTATATGTACCACTTAGCCCCATGTGCTTTATGGGATTGTGCGTCCTCTCTACATTTTTCATGCCAGATGACATAAGATTGCTGTTGGAGGTATGGGGTGATTAAATTTACATGTGACCGGGGGAATTTACACTGATATTTGACTTTGTCTTATGCAAATTACTAGCATCCAATTTGGCAGAAGTAAAATTACTGACCTTTCAAATGTTCATTTGCCTTCAAGTGTCCAGTGGGATCAATACAGACATCGCTGTCTGTATTTTATACCATGGCATAATGCTTTGGAATAGTCCTTCCCACAGATACTGACTGATATTTTTCACTGCATATCAGGAGTTACTGATCCTGGTAGACTTTTACATTTTTTTCATGCTTTATCTTCCACGAGTTGCCTAGTCTCCCAAGGTAAAGTCTCTCCTTTACTCAAAAATGCCCTCAATTAAATAATGGTGAGATAATTTTCTTTGCATATAACTTTTAATTTTGTAATCTTCTCTGGAAAGGTCTAAAAAATTGAATAGTTTTGAGAAGAGACTTCTTCAGGTGATCTTCAAACAGCCTGAAATTCTCCTTAATATTTTTCTACAAATAGACTGAAAATAGAAGCCCATTCTACTCTGCAAGCAAATGAGAGCTGGTTTCTAGGCTGCAGTCATTCAATACGCAGTTTCAAGTGACGTGCTTGGCACTTACACGCTCCCTACTGCAATTTTATGAATAAGGTGGAAAGGAGACTTTAACAATTTTAAAATATATTAGTCATCCCATCTAAAGGCAGTTATGAAATTGGATGAATGTAGTTTTCCTAACAAAGTGTGTTTTGCCTGAGTTTTACGGTAGTGCAACTAATATCATATTGAATGGGGTGCAGTAGAGAAAACAGAGTGTTTTCTGCTGTGAATGTCCCTCTTCTGTATCCCCTATTTTGACCTGATAAACCTTTTAACGCAAATTCAGTTCATCTTGAGTGTCAGTTGTACGTTTTCACCTCCAAACTTGCATTTTATTGCATTGAATGGTCAGTATGGACAGAAAGGCATGATATCCCAATAAAAGGTGAATTTTACTACTACAATTTCTGTAGTAGCTATCGTTACAAAACGCTGTTTTCAGCAGATGGAAATGCTGAATGTTATTGTCACACCATCAGAAAGATGAAAAAAGAATCTCCCTTCTCTTGGGCAAGGATTTGGCAAGGATGCTAATCCCTGAGTCTGACCTTCCGCAAACACTAGTGCATTCTGTGGGGCAGACTTCAGGCTAACACAAATCGCCCCAGTTCTGTAACAACGGCTTTGGCAGTGCAGACCAGCAGAATATCTGCTTCCGCATGATCAGCTTTCCTCTAACGTACTGATTCCTTACAATTCTCTTAGCTTAAACCTTAACAAACATGGCTGTATGGTTTGGTTTTTTTTGTTTTTGTTTAATAAAAGCCCAGGCATGAAGAACAGAGTTAAAAAGAGAAAATGTGGTGAGAGAGAGAAAGAGTGCACCCCATCCAGCAACTAACACATTAGATTACAAACAGTAGTAAACAGGTCTTTTACAAACTCACTGTTTTTCCTTGGGTTAACAGAGCTAAACCCTTTCAAAACTTTTTGTTTCAATCACTTCTGATGCCCAGTTTTACTTTTGTGAGTCTGTGGACATTAATTTGCTATTAACAGCAATGTTACCTGCTAGAGCACATGATGTGCCGGAGCAAAATAATAGGAGCTAGTTATTAACACTTCAAGGTTGACCCGCCCTTTATCCCAGAATTCGTTCTGTGTGTCTTCTTATTGATCTGACTCATGCAGCTTTTTGTCACCTGGGAATTAAGAATTCAATGTTTTATTTGACCATTTATCTCTTTAGTAAAATTGTTGCAATCTCTTTGACCTTTTAAAATGTTTATGACAAGGTGTTTGCAGTTAATTGTGCTCATAAAAGAGTAAAGCCCAGATCAGGTCTAATATGTGCCAGGAGCCAAGCAAAACTTCCTTACAAAGGCATTCTAAGGTATAATGTGAGTATTTAGTTTGTTTGCAATATAATTAAAGGAAAGACAAAGTTCCCATAGCGGGAGGACTGGTGCTAGAGACAGCAACTCGTCCTACGACCGGAAAAACAACACCACTCTGTTCTCAGTTCCTGCTTCTTTTGTGGAGGGAAGCGTCAACTAATATAATTGCATATTAAAACTGCAGTTTATAAGTAGGTGCATGCACGTTTCTTGTCCTCTGCTGTTGATGCCTGCTGGGAGAACACCCACGTTTGCGTTACCTAAGCGGTAACTTTGCTAGCGCTGTGTGCCGTTTAATTCTGTGTAATGGAGCGAGTGGGGTATATTGGGTCAAGTTCTGGCAATGCCATCCCATAATCACCATCACAAGGTGTCCTAACGCTCTGTCCCATGCCACCCCCCCATGTCCTCAGATACCACGCATCTCCCACACCCTCTGGTCACTCGCTCAGTTTTCTGCAGGCACCTTGTGCCTGCCCGCGGCTGTGGGTAGAGTAGAGATGTTGGTCCCTAGACTCTGCTGTGCCGAAGGGCATGTTCCAGGTAGGGAAGACAGTTGTAAGGCTTAATTCCAGGGCTGCAAAGGGATGATGGTGGAGGGAGCAGCACTGACCACGGTACAGCTAGAGGACTCTCTGTGCAGTGCACAGATTTGGCAGCCTGGGGATAGAGTTATCGCTTCATCTCCCAGCGCTGGCTGTGTTGCACGGAGGTGCCGGTCTCGACCCGTACTCAGCCCCAAGAAGAGCCCATCTCACCCTGTTTGGCAACACCGCTTACCCTCTCACTTTAGGCACCCCAATAAATTGCTAATGTGGTATAAATCTGCCTCCCACCAGTAGAATAATGAGGGCGCCTGATATCCTCTGCTGCTGCACTTGTTTGTGCCTCCTGCCTTGTGTGTCTGAATACGACAATCTGGAAAGGCTCAAAAAGCATTAATATTATGTAGCGAGACACTGAAAAAAGTGAGTTCAGTGGCACAGCTGTGTGAAATCTCACAAAACAAATTAAAAAAAAAACCCTAATACAAACACAGCGAATATAAAAACACTCAAGAATCCTTGAATTCTTTTCTTAAGCGGTAAAATATTTTTATGTGTGTTCACAAGTGACTAACTCTATTTTTGTCATGCATGTGTTACTGCTCGGAGTAAAGTGCCGTTTTGCGGCTCGTCCAGCTGCGCATTTCCCACAGCCAAGCGAGCACATGGTCGGTGTACTTTCCTGTAATTTTCAAGGCCTCCCTTTAAATGATAAGGCCTGAGGTGCTCGGCTTATTCACATCTGCCGCTTTCCTGGAGGTCAATCAAACAGTTCTTCATTCAAGAAGTAATGGGGTCTTACAAAGGAAAACAATTATTTCACTTGAAATCTATTGATCTGGTTTCTGTGGTTTATGTGGTGTTTTGGGTGCAGAACAGTTGCTTGAAACAATTTGAGATCAATTCAAGTGTAACTGAATCAATAGATAACCATAACGGAAGCGCACTACTCTTGGTTTGTTTATAAGAACATGTTTTTTGCTACCAATAGTAATATGAGAACGCTGAGCGTGATCAAAGCAGAAAGTGGAAATTAGAAGCTCTTAGGTCTTAGTGAGAAATACTACCTCAAGCATCACCTCTCAGTCTGAGGGAGAGCTGAGACATGAGCAGCACTGGGAAAGCAGTGGGTTTTTTTTGTAAAAAGGGGTTTTATAAAATCTTTCCGAAGAGTTGGGCTGATTTTCGTTCTGAGTCTCGAGTCACCCAACGCTACATTTGCCAGGTTTATGATGTTGTACAGAATGTTGCTATCTTTAAATAATTTTGCTGCAAGAGGGCAAAATCTGCATTTTTAAAATTATGTTGCTTTCACAATTAATGCTGGTGCCACAAATTTGTGACTTTATAACCATGTCTCCTTCCTATATTGCCAGCACTGTTTGCATACGTTTTACTCATTTTTCTGTTTGCTCCAGTTCTTTTTTTTCTGTTGAGGGTTTATTCAGGCAGAAAATTTCTGACCATTCAAAAGAAGTTTGAAAACAATGGATGAGGAAAGGCAATCGGGGTATCAGAAGATGTATTTTGACATTAACTCTTTGTCTGCTGCCAGACTGCCAGCTGACAACAAAGCGAATGGAGCAGGGGAAGCTGTTGTTAAAGCAGTTATTAAACATCCTTCATAATTATTTAGTCCTGCGCTTAGAAAAAGACTCTTTTGAATATCTTTCCTGTAAAATGCTGAATGCTGATAGAAGTCTGGTGGACACTAAAGTAGGCAAGTTTGTTTTCAGCTCTGTGAAATGTTTCCTGCAAATTACTTATACTGGATGGGTTAAGAACTCTTTGTGATCTACAGGATGGAGATCATAACTAATTGTGGGTGAGGACAGCAACCACAGGAACGTAATGCAGAGTTAGTAACAAATAAAAAGTGTCAGGCAAAAAGTTTTAAAGGCTTTTTATCCTTTCTGAAATTCATTTTCATTGAGAGAAAGTCAGGCTTTTGCATCTTGTTAGTTTGTTTTCCTTAAATAATTACTTGACAAATGTTTGGTAGTGGGTGTGGGGAGAAATCTGCTCCATTATAAATACACACTACAATAGATTTTCACAGAAGACCGTTAAAATTTTAGTGCGGTTGAAGCAAGCTTCTGAATGCATAATTGCACCTGGAAAGGACGTTTTGACTAGGATATTGAACTCTTCAGATAACCTGCTCGTTTTGCATGCAGAAATGCTTTTTCTACGCAGAAATATAGATACCTACACTCAGAAAACATTGCAGGCAGAGCTGAGATTGATTTAGACCTGTGAATCTTAGTAGTGTAAACCGCCTTAAGCAAATTCAGGGAGACGATTCAGGGACTCTGTTATAAATTTAGCTGTCATTGGGTCTTGCCTAAACATACCTATTTCACCAAAAACATTCTAATGACAACAATGGCAAGAAGAAAATCTAATATAATACTAATTTTAGTGCCATTTTGGTCATGAGCATGGACCAGTGACTGTGTGGTTATATAGACAATTTTCTACTTTTAAAGACATGTTTTCCACTCAGATTTATGTTTAGGTCCAGGGTGCCTGAGCTAGCTCAGCTGTACGGGAGTGAGAGGTATTGCAGAAATGGGCGAGAGAGGAGCAGCAAGTAGTGATGAGCTCGTGGTAGAAAGGGAGACAGAGAGGGCAGGAAAAGAAGGTTGATTAGAGTAAGAAGGCAAGAAAAATACACTAAACCTGTGGCAAGGCATAATGAACACAGAGACCAGACAACTCGGGAGAGTTGGTAGTGATAGCAGTGACTATGTACAGAGCCACTGCCAGAACCAGTGGTCAGGGTGCATCGCAGATCCTCAAATGCTGTGTTAATATGCATTCTCACTTTGCCTAGCTGTCCAGGTTAACCCTGTAGTTTGTGCAGTGGATACCTAAGAGTCCCCTGCAGTGGTGTTGGGTGGACAGACAAAATTAGCGCCAGAGTCCAGTTCTACTCTTGCTCATCTGAACGTCTGCCATTCTTGTTTTCTCTGGTGCACTAGGAGTTGCTTTGACTTCATTGCTGTCACCCAGTTCACTGGTGTAAGACAGTGCAGAGCCTCCAACAGAGTCCTTGGTCACAGACTCTTAGAATCATAGAATCTTACAGGTTGGAAAAGAACTTTAAGATCACCAAGTCCAACCATTAACACAACACTGCCCATGTCCACCACTAAACCATGTCCCCATGTGCCTCATCCACACGTCTCTTAAATCCTGCCCGGGATGGTGACTCCCCCCTCCCTGGGCAGCCCGTAGCAATGCCTGACAGCCCTTTCCATGAAGAAATTGTTCCTAATACCCAATCTGAACCTGAAGAAGTGTTTCCTAATCCCCAGTCTGACCCTCTCCTGACACAACTTTTTACCTCTCGTCCCATCACTTGTTACTTGGGAGAAGAGACGGACTCCCCCTCACTGCACCCTCCTTTTGGGTAGTTGTAGGGTGTGATAACGTCTCCCCTCAGCCTCCTCTTCTCCAGGCTGAACACCCCCAGCTCCCTCAGCTGCTCCTCACAGGACTTGTGCTCTAGACCCTTCCCCAGCTCCATTCCCTTCTCCGGACACGCTCCAGCCCCTCAGTGTTTTTCTTACCGTGAGGGGCCCAAAAGTGAACATAATGTCTTCTATGAAAGCGAAGTGGTCATAGAAAAGGTCCCCAAGTACTGGGTCCAAAAAAGGATGGTACGAATTGTTTAATCTGTGAGGGCTACCTTAGAGGAAGAAACTCCAGCATAGAGTCTTTGAACCACAAATTGCGGAGGGCTGCACTATGTCTTTGCCGTGTCATTATCCCTTCCTGGTGGCACCTGCTATGTGCCACTGCCAGAGACGGGACTCCAGGCTTAGTCGAACTGGTTTGGCTGGGCTCATGTGTTGCAGTCCCTGGGAGAGGCTGCAGTTTTTGGGCAGTGGCCAGTAAGGGCTTCCCGCTGTTGTAACCTGAAATTAGGTGTAGGAGCTGTAGGAGTGCACAAGCCGGTAACTGCTACTGGTAGCAGTTGTACGGCGCCTGGATTGTGTCAGATGATGCAACGTGCATGAGATTGGAAGAAGGGTTTATAATGCAATCAAAACTTATGAAGGGATTAAAGCTTTGTTTGTTGATCTGAAAATTGGAAGTCTAAAATTAAGC
>NW_010251304.1:48160-87408 GCF_000690775.1 Eurypyga helias
AAACAGTATTTATGTCTTGTTGCTCAAATGACTGTTGCTAAAGAATATTGCCCGTACAAGCTGTTAGTGCGCTCTTTTCCAGAAAGATTAGTGGTGTATCAATCTCAGGCTGAGCTCAAAAAAGTGAGAAAACCCTGTTTGTCCAAACCAGGCAGCACTGAAGGCTGCTGCAGGTTTTCGACATTGTTTACTGACCAGCTCCAAGGATGATCTGTTGGGTACTAGTTTCTGCTACAGAGCTATTCCGATATAGAACAACTGTGGACCTGGTGGGTCCACGACTTTCAGAAACCTACATTGCTCAGAAGAAACACCACCTTCATTAATCTCCTCCTGCAATGGGAACCAACCTTCGTTGTCCTACACTTCATAATTTAATTTCCCTCTGGATGTAACTTCCTCTAAATTTAGGGATAATCTTCGCCCACCTCTTACCTCTCGGTGTATTCTGCTTGAATGACTCCACAGGTGCCGCGGTGTGGAACAGAGAGCAGAGATCTGCAGCGCGGAGCGGGGAGAGGAACCGCCACGTGAGTGCAGACTGTGCCGAGCTGTGCGGGCAGTTGGTATGTGCCTATCTCGTGTACAGACCTTCAGCGGTATCTCTAAGTACAGCGTTACAAACAGATCTTCCCAGTTAAGACTCCTAATCTGAGGATTAATTTTGGAAAAGAAAATTGAGTTAATGTTCAACCTGCTTTTGTTTCCTTTCCCCTTTCTTCATCGGAGTGACTTCCTGTTTAATTGCAAAGTTGAAGTGTCCTATCCTCAGAACAAAATCACTTGGCTATGGGTAAATAACGCTGAGGAGAAATGGTGATGTTGGCTGTTTTCATTGAACGTACCAAGCAGAATATCACAATTCATTTAGGTAGTAGACTGCTACAAAGACTAATTAGAAACTGTGAAAGTCGGGAATCATAAGGAGTAGTGAGTCTTCTAATTAGCTGGGATTTAAAAGCTGACAGAAAATCAAGATGCTGAGGGTCACTGTGTGGAAGAAAGTCCTTGTCACGGGTGAACAGATAAATGCTGTGCCAGGGTATGTGGTTTTCCTGCTTTTTCTGGTGACATTCAGACAAGCACAGCTACCACAGCCCACTTGCTATCTGCCTTTTAAGGGGTTAAGTGGAAAAGAGAGCTTGTTAGACCAACATTGATGTCTTTCTCCTTCACCTTTTTTGTGAGAGAGTTATCCAGTCTGTGACATTGCAGCTTTCATGTTGTTTATGGGATAGACCTTTGGGAATGAAGTGGGAATGACAGAGGAGCAGTGTGTCCTGTGGCTCCCTGTGTGTCAGGTGGACACCCTGGACCTCAGGAAAAATAAATGCCAGGGAAAGCCAAAGGCAGTCCTGAGAAACTTCAGGAGGAAACATCCTCTCAATTAGGCACAAGCTTGTGATAGTCAGATTGCAGTAGTCAAGTCAACCTGCCCAAGGCAGGTTATAAATATTTACTAGTTCACTATGAAATAAGAAATTATTAGTGAAGACTGGGTATATCTGACATTATGTGAACTCCAGCTTGCTTTATTTGCATGTTTTCCAGTTTTACCATTTGGGAAACCTATTTACCTTTCCTTTATGATACTTTGGGTGCCACAGCTTTTCTGCCAGCTCCAGGACAGGTTTCCTAGCTGGCGTTCGCCACTGTCCTAGAAGTGATGGTCTGCAAAGGGGTACGGAGATGGATCTTTGTATTTCTGACTAAGGGCCTCAAGATACAAAACGTGTCTCTTGCTTTCAGCACCAGTAATCGTGCTTTTTGAAAGCCCAGGTTAGAAGCATCAGCTCTACACTACAGTTGGAATATATTTATGTTTGTATGGCTAATACAACAGTGTTTTTTATATAAAATGTGTTTAATGATGTAGGAGAAGTGTCGAGTGCGTGGTATGGAAGGTGATCAGAGAGACGGCCGATTCTGATATAAACGTTTCAGGGGTTCACTTCAGGCTTCTACCTCTACATGGCCAGTTGACATTTTGGGTCCAGGTTTGGAGCAGCCATTGAAAGCTTTGCTTTTTAGTTTTCAGAAAGCCTGTTCTATGCTATTCTACACTATTCAAAATAAGGCATTATTCCTAATAACATCAGTTGATTATAGAATTTGTGGCAGCAAAGCCATCACACCTGAGGGAACCAATGTGAAAGAGAGAGTTTAGAAATAGTCATGGAAATTACAAAGACTGGGGAGACACTTGAAGACCAGAAAGCTAATGGACAGTCACGCTCACGGCTCACATCCTTTCAAGCGTTCAGCTGGCCATCCTCACTCTTCCAGAGATGTGGCTAGTGGCCAGCACAGGTCAGGTTTCACACCCTGCATCTGCAGAAGAGGAAAGGGGACTGTGCTCACACACACTTTGGTTAGTGTCCCCGTGGGACAGCTTGATTTCCTCCCTAGGGTATAGAAAAAATGTATCTTCTTTTTAGCATCAGTGTTGTGGAAAATATTTTTCACACCTTAGCCAAGCCTTCAGAGGTCTCTGCTCTCTGACGACTTGAAGAGCTTTGCACTTCAGGTGTCCCACCCTGGGAAATATTTGACCTCTGATATTTAGACCAGGCGATATAGGAAAAGTGGGTGAAATGGATAAAACATCAGGAAACAGCTTCAACATCTGGGGATTTCCAATTGTTCTTTTCAGCTAAACCCTATGTAATTTTGGAGCTACGTGAGTGCAAATGTGGAGTGAGAAAAGCAGGCTGTACTTTGGAGAGGAATGCCTGTTTTCAAAGACCAGGTGGTTTTTGGAGATGCTGGTTTTCCCTCCCCTCTCATTTTAAAACAGCAATAGAAACCCAAGAGGAAGATTTCAAAGCACAAAAATATCTACACAGTCAGCCTTCTCCAAGTCTCTGACATCTTTGGTCATTGCATGTAGATACATAGTGTATCCAAATAACCATTTAGAAGTCATTAATGATTGTGGTACCCTACCACAGATCTACTAAAGAAAAAGGCAGGTGAAATTTATATTTAGTAGGTTTTTTGCCATTTCTGTCTTTTAAATCTATAAAAATGCTTGTAGGTGTATCATATCGCTGTGGTTTTAATGATTCAATACCGACTATAAAAGCCTGCATTTGGTCATAGGAATGTTAAGTGAATAAAATTGGATATATTTAAAATTAATGATGACAAAGCGGTGAATAAATGTTCCTTGGCTCTCTGGCCTGCCAGTGTCAGCACTTTGTGGCCCTAATCCTTCCTAATGAGTCCTACGGAAGCAGGTTAACCCAGGACAGCTGCCTGAATTTGTCTGTGACTTTCCTGGCTTTTTAAATCTAGCCATGGATGCCTACACGTTCTCTGTGAAACCCAAGTTTGTCAAAATATGAGACAGGACTTCTGCTACTACAGACTTTCTGCAGAAAAGTGCCCTCAGCTCCTGTGTCTGCCCTGCTCTGTATCCACGCCGGTATGCTGATGCCTCCCAGCAGCGTGGAAGGGAAAGGGATGGTGAATGCTTTACTCGAGTGGGGATGAAAATTTGGAAAATTCAGAATGTAGGGATTATTAATAGTTGGACATTCCTGATTTCCTCACAGAAAAAAGACCTGCTGCTCCTTCAGAGACTGCAGAATTTACGTGGAGCTAGCGAAACCTGGCCATCGGTAGTCTGCGGGCTGACACACCTGTCAGTGTCACGGTCAGAAAAGGACAAGTGGAAATTCCCCTTCCAACAAATGCAGCATCTTAACTTAGTGAAGTGTAAGATTACAGAGTTAAGAACAAGTTGTAACTATATGGTTGCTACATAGAGTCGTTTCATAACGGAATTAAGACTGAGCGCCTTTGACAAACAGCTTTTCATAAAGTAGTAGGTTTGGTTCTCTTACACATATGTTACAGTTGAAGGTATATGTGAAGTTTTAACTCTCAGATCCCTGTGTTTGAAGCGCTTTCTTGGTGGATAGTCCCTATAACACATTTATCCTTAATATAATGATATTGTCTGCAGTCCCATGTAGCATGATTTCTATTTTGGGAATTAAAATTTGGACCTTGGAAGGTAGCAGTTGCTGTCTCTGGGGAATTGTAAGTTCTGAACAAAGAAAGATCTGCCTCTGTTAAAACTGGAGAGAAGGTTGCTGGGTCCTTTGGCTTACCACCAGCGTGCTGTGTGTAGCACAGATGGTTAAACACAGTTGCAAGGCTAGAGTCTGATAATTCCGTTTTATGACCGTCTTATTTGTCTACCACCTCTTTGATGTGAAAGTGGTACAGCAGGTATTCAATAATTTACATACTGTACGATATAGCCAAATATAAATGATGCATTATTCTTCCATTTAGCCCCATTTGAATTGATTGATTACCAAATCTTCCGTTTATCATTTATCAGCATTGTGATTATTTATAACTTTTGCTGAGTTTACAAAGTAATGCATCAATCAAGAAGCTGAGTTGCAATTCCCTGATTTATAATGGATATTTTAATGACCACTATCTGACCCTTTTATTGTTTATTTATTTAATTTTGTCAACACCGAGCTTGAAAAGAGTAGCCAGGAGATATGATGCTAAAGCTAAGGCTGAGAAAGGTGACATCCCACCCCCCCACACCACTTTTTTTTTCCCCTTGCTTTGCATTATTGACTTTTACTGTTGCAATGTTTACTTGGAAGTGTACCACAAAAAGGAAAAACCATGCTGATCATTTCAGCAGTGAGGTCAGTGGTGCCCAGGAAGCCACTGGGGCCATTGGGTTTCAGCAGTGGAGCAGAGCGCTCTGCCCGGCTGTGAGCGCAGGGGCTGCGAGCCGTAGCACCCCAAATTCCGGTGGTCCAGGTGACACTTGTACCTGGACACCCACCAAACACCCCGAGACACGGCCTGTTGTGCCTCCAGTCCTGATGCCTGGTGATTCATACCACTAGTGGAGATCCACTACTGACCAAGGCACATCCCTGGGACAGACGAGCATGCCACCACAGGACGAGAAGATTGGATTGGGGCCAGGTGGCCAGAGCCACCTCTGCCAAAACCCCGTGGAGGAAGACAGCAGGGCATCTTTCCATTTCCCTCCTACCTGCAGTGCCTTGTAATAGCTGACCATGGCTGAGGTTTCATTTACTCTTAGATGTTGGAATTGGTTTGGGACTGTAGGGAGTAAATACCTGTTGTGGGCTCTTGTACAGTTGGAGTGCATTTCCACTCTACGCAGAGGGAGAGCTAAACACATTATCCTGGAGATACCAGCCCACTTTCCTTCCCCTGAATCCATGCAAAATCCTTATTTACACCAGTCGGCTCCCTGGCTTTCTCTGCAGTTCAGGTCAGGCTTTCTCTCCTCCATCCCCACCAGGCTCCTGATCTGATGGTTATTCCATGGGAAGCTCAAGGAACAAGCCAGGCCGGATACACCGAGTACTGAAGTCTGAGTTGGAACACTGTTAAAATTTGTTGAATAGAGAATTCACAGAATAGGTCCCTTTTTTGGCTATTGGTAGCTTCCATGGTTAATCACTATGCAACCTTTTGTGGTTTGGGCTCACCTAATTGCTTCCTTGTTAAAAATTGCACTAATAGTCAGCAGCACGACCGGAAAGCGCGGAGATGTACGCGCTGTGTAGCTCGCTGGGCTTTTACCCTGTCTGCTATCCTTATTAACATTTGCTCTGCTCAAAGAAAAGAAGATTGAACATAAAAACCTGAAGGTCGTCCATACAGTTGTCCCAATAGCAATCTGTGTGACTTTAACCCTGTTGAGGAAAAGTAATTACCCTTTGGCTTCTGATGACCTCAACTAACCTTTGTTGAAGGACCAGAGAAAATAAAGGCTGACCAACAGCCTGCCCTTCCTGCCCTGTGGTTAACCCGCTCTGGGAATGAAGAACACCCCCAACAATAGAACGTGAAAATGTTGCCATGGAAATATCATTGGAAGAAGAAACAAAAATCTATCACAATTAATAGCGTTTTATGAGGTGACTCCTGTAGAACTGTTTAATCATGGAAGTTTCTCTATCTTAAGATCTGGGGTCAGAAAATTTCAGGAGGAATAAAAGAGGGAGGGAGAGGCACCTCTTTAAAAATTCAGGAGCTGTTGACAGAGCTGGGATGGTTTGCATGAGATAAAAGAATCAGTTAGGTGTTGCACACTGTACGTGTGGGAAATGATAGCAAAGAATAAATGCAATTACAGTAACTGGGAGTGATAACCGCCCGCTACCCAACTGGTGAGGAAGGGTATTGATACAGAAATATTTGGGTTTTGTTATGTGGCAATCACAAGGGTCATTTCTGTTTTCCTGTATTTTTCACAGTACTAAGGCCTTGCCTAGAGAACCCCCTTAGGTTATTTGCAGAGCGTGTGCTGCTTTTGTGTACCTGGCATTTTCAAAATTGGATCCTATAATGCCTTTGTTTTGATTTTTTTTTTCTCCTTTTACTGTTTATTTAATTTGACACGATGCATATTGCATTTCTGTTAAATTCACTGGTCTGGTTTGGTTTGGGCTGAATCTTGTGCTGTTCATTACCCCAGTAACTGGTAGTTTCAGTTGGAGCTCACACTGCCGCGCATTTTCAGAAGTAGTTTAGTGGTTTCTAACACATATTGATGGCTCTTCGACCACACAAAGACAAAATATTTTGAAGACGTCAAAAATGTACACGTTGCTGATCTACAGTATTTCAGTTTTTAGAGCACAATAAAGCATTTTGATCAAGTCAATACTTTACATTTCCTTATTCATGTGACAAATGACAATACTTTAATTAGTGCAGGGAGAAGTTTTAAATGAGTTTTTCTATATGTACCCGAACAATTTTAAACTATTGTACTGCTTTTAAGAGAAATGAGAAATTTGAGCCTGCTCATTTTAAGACATATTAATACACAGCTGTATGCACCTATTTTCTGGCATTGAATGAATTCAAAATAACACATTTGTTACAACAAAGTCATACATCAACTTCCTTTTTTTTGGTCTCACTCCCAAGCACAAGTATTTAAAATGCCAAGAAGATGTCAGCTGAAATACTTTCCTTAGTATTACTGACAATCTTACCCTTGGTGTTAATGGGAGGAAGTCTCTGCCCTAAGTCCGTAATTCTTCTAGGAAAAGCTGAAAGCATGCTAAGGAAATGAGTTGCAGTAAACATCACGTTAAAATCTTTTCCTTTTAAAATGGTGAATAAGATTTTTTTTCTCTGATATTTTTATGTGTCAGCTTTGCCTAATACAGCTGTGGATTTTCACCATGAGAGTACTCTTCGATCTAAGTATGTTTTCAAATGGTAATTTGAAAAGAGAACATAGTATGCTGGATAGAAACACACATTTATTTGTACATGAGAAAGACTTTCATGTGAAACACTGATTTTCTGTACTGCAAATATGATGATTTTCTTAATCTTTACCTAATGATAACAGCATTATTCAGTTTTTAAAGTTTGCTTGCCATTCGAAACCTGTGAGCACTAGATGCAGAATCCCGGGAGCGACAGTGCACCCTGCCTTTTGTTTACAAAACGTAAACTTGGCTGCTGCTTTATAATGAACTGTCTGCTGCTACATTCATTTACGACTGTGTGAACACCTCAAAAGCCTTTGGTCAGATTTCTTTAACTACGTAAATTTGGATTTCAAGTTTCTGGGATCAAGGCATGTGCTTTCCTTAATTTTCAACAATAATTTCCATGTCACTGCCTCCAAATCATTGTTTGCTCGTATAACTCACCTGGTCGTGGTGCTGTGGAGAACTATTACCTGTTTCGCCGACTGTTTCACTTTTCCCCTAGGGCTGGTGCCAAGGTTTTCACATTATTCCCTCTCCATTTCCAAATGCCGTAGGTCCATGGCATTCTGGCTGAAGCTCACAACAAAAGTCAAGAAAGTCCGTCACCCCCCGTGGAGTTTCTGTCACTCTGTTTATTGAAGAGAGAGAGAGAGAAAACAGGAGGACAAGAATTATAATTGTTGCTCAAAGGTAAGCCCACTGATAACCTGATCTGTTCCCAGTACTTGGAGGAGTTTGAGAAATCCCCTTAAATTATGCACATCATATGATTTCTCCATTAGAAGTTATTGTTAAAGTGTCTTCACTTGTGGCTTGTGTTCTGTCAGGCTTTAATTGGTACACAGACTACATCTTTTTTTTCCATTTTAGCCCAGCAGAATTCTACAGCCTTAGAAATGTTTTAATTTATTGATATTTTAATTTATGGGGTTACTAAAGGTAGAGGACTGAGGGGTCTAGGAACCGTTAGTTCTTACTGTTGTTGAGTGTTTGCCACAAGAAGAATTTTCTGACTGAAATAGTAATGAGCTGTATACACTTTGCTTTACAACGTGTTTCATACTTTCATTCTCTGAGATATATTGTTGTCTGCCATTGTCAAGTGAATGGGAAATTAAATACAAACTCTGTTTATAGAGTATTATTTCACTGCATTACTGTTATTTTGGTCTGTCCCTACAGGTGTAGCTTATGTTATGCTAAGCATAGGATAACTTATATAAAAGAACTAGGTAGGTAATATCAAAGCAAAATAGTCAGGAAGGTTTTTAATTCGGCTGCAAAGTCTGGTGGCATGCAAACACATTCTTTAGAAAACAAAAACCTATTTACACCGAAATTCGGTTCAGATCTTCATTGATATTTTCACCATAAACCAAACAAATGTAGTTTGGTAGCTGATGATTAATCTCGCTCGCCTATTATCATACATATGTTGTGGAAAGTCAGACATGAAATTATTTCTCTGTTATTCTGACCTGATAAATTCACAGACGACTATAAAATACAAGGCTTTTACACACACCACAATTCTTAAAGCTTTAATTGATCAAACACTGCATAAGTGTGTTTAACTAGTAGCCTCCTATTGTTCTATAGCATTATCTGAAAATATTTTAGCGTGCCTTTCGAGAGAAAGACTGACAACACCAAGGTTTCGATGTTGGGTAGACGTTACAGAGAGAAAAGAGAATTGATTCAATTCATCAGTGGTAATTGCGGCAGAAATATTAATTATAGCAAGATTGCTTCATGGCAAACTACAATATTGAAAGTACTGAATGAACATCTGATTCTCAGAAATGTAAATACAGTCTGAATATCCGAGGCACTGCAAAAATGTTTACGGATTATTTTAGCAATTTGCACAAACTGCAGAGGAGGTATTTTTAATAAAACAGTATGACATTCCTGTAGCAAATTACTGTCACTCTAAAGTCATCTACTAGATATTAATTAATAGTACGGCAATAAAGCATTGAATATAGTTTGGATAAGTGTTTATTGGTACCTACATCACACAAACAGATAAGTAAACCTTTATCCTGATGGTTTTGTTTTTAAATCAACAGCAGTATTAGATATCCTGAAAGTTACCACAGTCATTAA
Source organism: Eurypyga helias (assembly GCF_000690775.1). Classification (NCBI taxonomy): domain Eukaryota; kingdom Metazoa; phylum Chordata; class Aves; order Eurypygiformes; family Eurypygidae; genus Eurypyga; species Eurypyga helias. The sequence goes on from NW_010251304.1 coordinate 57,526, forward strand.
ATACCTTATGGTGCTGTATCCCTGGTAATCCAATTTACAAAACTATATTCTCAGCAGAAACTCCTGGGGTATACAGTAGTTCTCTTCAGTAAGCCCTTCCTGCTTTTTCTTGTCATGAAGCAGTGATGGTACATTTTTATCCTGTTGATAATTTGACTCTCTTTAAACTATTTCTTGTTGACCCACTGGACTGGTCTTTATTAGGGTGGAGGTAGCTGGAAGACTGAAGGACTGCAGACCATACATCATTCTTCCTTTTGGACTGTACCTTAATATTCAACATAGCATCATTATTCTGAGGCAAAAAGAGAAAAGCTGGTCCATCATATATTCCACACATTGCTAGTCTTTCCTCTACGTCCTGCAGTGCTAGAGAGGGGGATTATTGCTGCAGAAAAAAAAAATCTGGCCATAGAGTAGGAATAATCACTGCAGTCCAGCTCACCCCCACACCTCTCTTTCTCTCTCTCCTTCTCTCTCTCTCCCTCTGTTTGAGGCCCCAGCTGATTCAGTCTGCATCCATCCATACATAAATCATTGCCCTTATTCTATTGGTTACATGGTACATGGCAAGTATTGATTTTTTCCGTTGCCTCATTGCTGGAGAACCCATGGTTTTTGTGAGACTGAAAATGCGAAATTTTTTGCTGGAGATCTTGTCAAGGTACAGAAATGACAAGCGAGGAGGGTGTTATTTTGAGGTTTGCGTGACTTAAAAATCTTCACCCTCTCTGCTCTACTCTACATTTGCCTGTGTCCCAAAAAGTCGTGGCTTGTTTAAACGCTCCTGCTTTAGGTAGGCTGACTGGCTAAGCAGCAGGAGAATAAGCAAACAGGAACAGGGCCTGGCTGTTCCGAGGACGGCACTGCTTAATTATTAAAAGTTTAATTATCTTCTGAAACATTAACAAAAATATAAAGAATAATAGGAAAATAATACCGTTTTAAGGGAAGAAATGAATCCTAGGCACAAGAAGATGTGTAGGAAAATGGACATTTGTTTTCTTTCTGCATAACACAGGGATATAATATTGTGCTTAATCCTTGAGGTAGGTCTTCGCAGCGTTTTGAGACACATTTGCTAACCCTTTATCCGTGTGATTGCTGTACCAAGTCAATTTTTCTCAGCATTCAGAGCTGCCTGAAAATGTCTCACAAAAGATGGCACCTCATTTCCTCAAAATCGTTTTTGAGGGATGGGAAGACTGGGCTATGAGGCAGATTGTGAGATGTTCTCCTTCAGTAACTGAGAGTTCACTGGTATAAGATGCTCTCTTACTAAGTGCCTGATCCCAAACATGCTGGAGTCAACAGGAATGTTTTCATTGACTCTCTAGGTGCTGGATCAGCTTCAGATTACACAGAAGCAAGTATTTTCCTTCGCTGGGTTACATCACTTTCCCCTGTTTTGAAGAAGAAGTGAGATGGGTTAGGATGGGTGGTTTATAGGTGGATGTAGGATATAATTATATTTAATCTGGTTCCATCTTCTAACACTTTTGAATGAAATGTATGCAAATGCGTGTATACTTTCTTTAAAGCAACATCTGACCCATGCCAACCCTGTGCTATTACCAATTACGATATTTTGCTGCAGTGAGGGTTTTTTGCATTTTAAATCACTGCCCGTTTGTTTTTTCCTATACTACCTTTCGATCCCAGTCTTCCACCAGACGTTGTCTGGACCCCATTTAAGTCATTGTACCCAATTTCTGCCAATTGCACATGCAAAGCAGCTGAGGTTTGCTATCTGTTGTTGGCATGCAAATCAATACCTTAAACAATAATACAGCTTTAGAACTTTTATGGTTCTGCGGCTGTAGAAATTGAGCATAAAGCTAAAGTTACCAATAAGAAACCCCAGCCAGACACCTTCACTTGCTATGTGGCACACACAGGAGCTGAAAGCATAGTGTGATGCTGGTCCTCTGCTTGAGAACCCTTCCCCGAGCTGGATCTGCTTCTGCAGGCAACAGCCTCCACTGACCAGATTCTCGGGTCATGCTGGAGCGAGCCACTTCCCCCATATTTGACGGGAGCAATTGCTTCCTTACTAATGCACTTTTATGCCTCCAAATGTACATTGTGACTGTTTTGAATATGTAACTTAAAAGTTTTCCCAGTTTTCCAAGCTTTTTGGTATCATATTCTATAGGGAAATGGTTCCCTTGTATATGTTTCCCTGGAGCCACGTAGCTTGAGGTTTGGGTATTTGCGAGGCACTTGGCCTGTCTGCGTTAAACAGGTTTGGCTGTAGTCTATCTCCTTTCCAGTTGCGTCGCAGCTCTGGGAGTTTCAGCGGAAACCTTGGCAGGCACTGCAGGGGCAGAACACCGGAACACGTTGTGTCCATGCTCCTCACCGTCACGGCCCGTTGTGGCTTGCTCTCCTTCGAGATGCTGCGTTGTTTGCTGTCAGGCTCTTGTGCGGAAGGACGGCGGCTCTGCTCAGTGTAACCAGCAGACGTGCACCACGCTCGCCAGTCCTCCTGTACTGACTCCGGCACGGGCTGAGGTAGTTTTTAGTATGGCTTGAGGAGTTCACTTGTTACTGGTCAAGGGAGGCTGAATATGCTGAAGTTGCTGACAGTGAGACAAAAATTGGTCTTAATCGCAGTTTTTTGTAGCAGAACTGGCTGTAGAAATCATTCCTGAAAGTTCCTCTGCGTGATGCCAGATTGACAGCTCTTCAAAGCTTAATGTTCCTATGTCATAGGTTATTGTATGAGGGTCTGGACAAGGGAACACCTTAGATTTCTTCCCCTTGAATGGAGCATGAGCCACTTGGAGAGCCCTGTAACTGTCCTTCCAGCGTGTCTGGGAAGTTGTCACAATACCGCTGGTTGCGTCCACAAAGTGGAATATAGGCAGTGTGATCCCAGACCAACCCGTCACCCTCCTTCAGGCACTATGGGAGAGGCCATGCCCCCTGCTCTGCACGGTGGGCAGTTGAAACGAGTTTTGGGGTTTTCTTCCTGCTGGTCAGACACCCCTGGAAAGGGGAACCAGCTTCTCCCTGGGCTACTACCACTGCCTTTGGTGGCCATTTCTTTTGCTGATGGACACACGGAGGTGGCTGCAGGACTCTTGTGGACACCTACACCATGCTCCTAACCTGAAACCCGTGCTGCACCTTAGTTGTTCCCCCAGCAGCCAAATCCTCATCATAACCCTTTACTGTCCTGCAAGATCGGGTTAGTGCAGCCAATTCAGCCAACTTCTTTTTGCATATCCCTTTTGGAGGAAAGCCATGTTGCTTTATTAATTTCCTTGAAGATGGACATAAGAATTAATAAGTCACACTGACAGGAGGTTGAAAGGATTTTTCCTGTAGCAACCACTAATAACACCTTTGTTGAAAATACAAATGAAAAGGACTGACAGAAGTGGAAAACATGTTTGTGTGAGATAGAGCTGAAGCAGCCAGGGACATTAACCATTCCTCTGCTAATGAACCCACAGAAAATTAGGAGTCTGTGGGGCAAGACCAGACTTTCCTCCTCAAAATCCTTCATAAATAAGGTTGTGATGTAGAAAAATAACTCTAGTATCTCCATTTCATGGGTGAAGAAATTAGGGAGCACCAAGAGCTGAGCTTGTGTTTGAGAGCTCCTGCTTGTGACACACATGTGGGAAAAATTGCTGAAGAACCGTGCGTACACGTGGAAGTTTGACCCCTCTCATGCTGCCAAGGGCGGCGAGGTCTTTGGCGGTTTGTTTAGCAAGCATTAGTCACAAAAGCATCTGGCTCTGCTCAAACCTGTACGTCGCATTTTATTAAAAATAATAATACTACAAAAAATCCTAAACCAAAAAAGAGAAGGAAATGGGAACACAAAGTCCTTTTTGCAGGAGGGCCTGCCTCTCTCTCTGTTTTCTGTAGCCTGGTATTGTGTAAATCACTCTCTTGTACCCAGCAAATTAACTACGCGCGCTGCAACGTGCTGTTGTGGGTTTATCCATTTAAATAGGAGCGGAATATAGTGCCACTTCATTTAACCCACGCTGAATGCTGCATAAGATCCCAGAAAAGTTATTCAGAGATAATTTAAAATCCCATCCCTGGGAAGAAAAAAAAAAAAAATAATGAAAGACCTCTGGACTATGCAGTCGGAGCCTGTAGTTGCAATAAAAGCCAGGAAAAGGTTATTTTACCTGAATTTATCGCTTAGCAACCAAGAATCTACCTCCTGAGATCGACGTTTGTGGGTTACCAAGTAACTGGCTGTGACAATTACCAAACAGCTGTCCCAGGAATCTACATAGCCTTTAACCTCCGTCAGCTGAAAGATGGGCTGATGACAGCTAACAAACAATAGAAACACACCCTAATATTTTATTTAAGAGCTGAGGGAAGCCACAGCTGTATGGATCGTTCAGCCAGCTGGATTTAACTGCTTCAAACTGCATGTCCTGTCTTCAAGAAACTGCTCTGTGGCCACGCTGTGTGCTTAAAGAGGTATTTGGGGCTTTATCCTCCAAACTTGGTGTCAAATAATTGAACCCAAACTGGAGAACATTAAATGTCAAAGTAATAAAGGAGTAATTTAGGATGAGGGAAAAAGCAGCATTAAGACTGGGAAGGTAAAATTAAGGAAAAAAAGAATATTGGGCTTGGATATTGAGAAGAGCTTCCTGATAATGAGGTGGATTATGGCTGGGGGTGGTTTCCCAAAGGAAACAAGGGAAGCTACCATCAGCAACGTGTGGAAGTAAGCAGGAAACACTGGAATTGCTAGATCTACTAATGGAGGTGGCAGTCCCGAGCAGTGGCAGTTGCTCTTTTTTTTTTTTCCCCCTTCCCCCTTCCACTTTTACTTTCTGTGATTTTACAGTATTACAAATTGCAGTCAGTAAACTTGCAGCAAACTGCAACTGCAACATTTTCCGCAGGCGCTTTAGATGCCCTGAGCCTGGAGAGATTTACGGCTGTGCCGCCTTCTCCAAGTTCTGAGTGGCTCCTTTTAGTTTAAAATAGAAACAGGAAGAAGGTGTTTGGAAGTGAAGGGCCCCGTTCACATTTACCTATCCCAGGCATGCGAGCTGGGGCAGGAGCTCAGCCTGTCCCTGCAGACCCGGTGCACGCATCCGGGGGAGAGCGTTTGGAAATCAGCTGTGCCTTCCTCTTGTATATTCCAGCTGAGATACAAAGAGTTCTGCTACGCTTTCTACATTTCCCCTTCTTTTTCTTTTTTCTTCTTTCTTTTCTTTGTCCCCTGGCATGCTCCATACGCCACAGCAGTAAGAACTTGCTCAGAAAATTCACCAGATTTCCGCTGGCAGCAAGTTCACAAAGGAAATTTTCCCCTGGTCACTGGTGGCCAGAAGCCTCCTCCTTGGCAGCAGAGGATTCTTTAACCAGCTGGTCAGATTAGCCTAGGTTTAATCTGGCTACCTCTTCTTTCTTTACATCATTTGAACAGCAAAATTGACAACATTTACCTTTTTACTCTACACAACTGTAATCCCTTTTCAGGTACTTGGGCTATAGAGGAATTTTTGGTTCCCAAAATTGGTTGAAAAACCCCACAGCTGCATCAGCATCATTTCTGCTGGTAAAGTGATGTCTCTCATGGCACAGGAGTGTCCCACTGCACACACAGACAGCTTTTCAGAGCTGTCCTGCAAGAAGGAAGTGTTGGGGACTGTGCCACACCAGTACACGCCTGATTCTGCTGAGCAGAGGTGTGCAGTGGGCAATAACACCTTTTCCCTCAGAACTTTCTATTACCAGTTGATTGAACATGGGTGGTGATGAATATGTGAATGCTTAGAAAATGAGCGTTAGGTGCATTTTTAGGGGGAGCAGAACGAGTCTCAGACTTGTCACTGCCCAGAGGATGGTTCCTTTGCTGCTTTCATGTATCCCTTGAGCTAAGTACCAAAGGTGCTTTAACTCCCAAACTGATTATTGGCTTATTTGGCACACGGGGAGGGGTAGGAGATCACAGCAACTGTCTTGCTTGCACCCTGTCCTGCTAGTCATTTGTCCCCATGGTGGAATTCGATAGAGGAAGGCTTTGCAGGGACATTCTTTCTGTCTCTTGATGACAGACCACGGTTGTCCTGTTTTCTGGCTGGTAGCTGGTTGGTTACGTTGACAGATGTTGCAATGATTCTTTTGGCAATATTCTGTTGTGCTGACTGTTCAAACAGGAAATTCATCTTTTAGTATTTGCACATGTTAAATGTTTGTTTTAGTAGGAATCAGCTCGGAAAGCAGGCTGGTCAAACAGTGTATTTTTGGAGCAGCAAATTCTGGAATTCTCAAAATCCTCCTCATCCGTTAGGTCTGCTGGTGCTCTGCTCCGTGAAATACCACAGGACTGGCTTTGGAGGAGAGGAGACGTGAGCTTGTGAGCTCCAGGCTGCTGCTGTTTCACTCTTCGGTGTTGGGTGCCTTGTGTGCTTGCTGGCTCTTGGTTCAAACCGTGCTGTGGGTCGGCACGAGGGGGGCTGTGTAAGAGAGCCTGTGCTGCCTTTGCCCTCCCTGTAGCTTCTGAGGATTTGGCTCACTGAGCTGGCCTCCTGTCCAGTGCTAACACAAGTGAACAGGAGGGTGGCTGTGGCTTGTGCTATACACCAGGAAGTGAGGACGTGCCCTAAAAGTATGGCAAGAAGTGCCTTCCTCCTAACGAAGACTGGCTGGAGAACTTAATGTGAGGAAGCTAGATTTCCATCTAAATCTCTGGTGATGATCCCCTTCAGGTGGCTGCTGTTGGACCTTGTTAGGCAGCCGCTTTGAAGGACAGTCTGTAGATGCTGGTGTGGCTTAATGCGATACACTTCAACTGACTTTTCACCAAGCAAAACTCTGTGGACTATTTATGTGAGGGCTCTAAGTGGCTCTTTCTTGTACACAGTGGCATTAGCAATACCCGGGCTAAGATCTGGTGCGTTGGCCTCCAGAAAAGGTTTTTAAGGTGTCAGAAATTGCAATATTCACTTCTGTAAGTAGGGTGTCCGTGTCTTCCCACTTTATGGGAAGTAGCTACGCATAGGGTTCTGGTGCACAGGGTGGAGGGAAGGTTTAATCTGTCCAAGACCCCTCGAGCCCTTTTGCCGTCACTAGTGAGTGAGAAACAAGTGGCTGCGAGTGGCATGTGAAGGGAGGCTGCTTTGTGTCTTGCCAGCCTTTTGGAAACGCTTCAGAGCTACAGCTATTTGGAGTAACGGAGCTTGGAAGTGGAAAAAGCTTTGTGGCAAGCCCGGCATATGCATTTCTGAGAAATGCATTCGGTTCCTATATGGTTATTTTTGTCTCATTTGACAGGAAGAAACTAACGTTGAGAAGAAGGTTCTCAGGTAAGTCTGATCACAACACGCACGTGGATTTGCACACGGAAGCCATACAGTTGCAGGAATAACTGTGTGCATGTATAACAAAAACATTTGCTGATTTCTGCTCCAAACAATTCAGGTACAAAACACATCCTACTCTTGAATTCATGAAACAGAAAGGTCATGAATCTTTGAAAATGTTACACCTGCATGAAGGTAGAAGAATCCTTGAGAATCCAGTGCTGATTAGCATTGATGAAATATAGGAAATACAAGGAAATACATCCTTTAAAAACCAACACTTGTGTATTCTGGCATTTGGGGTGATAATGTCAGTTCGGAACTTGCATTGCTTATTCACCAATTAGTTGGAACATATGTGGTTTCTGAAGATTTAGTGTCTTGTGTGTTTTGACAGTTTTACCGATCACCAGATTTTAGATGCTATCTTTCTATCCTGATTTATTATTTTTCTTGTCAAATGCACTCATCCTAATCTCTGAGTAACAACACTAGTTCTGGAAGGGGCACGCACTTTCCAAAAGAAACTCAAAGGTGTTTTCATATATGTTGGGTGAAAGTGCATTGCAGGAAAGGCATGGTCTTTTAACAAAGTTCGGTTTTAAGTACAAAATAATCAGGATTTGGATGTTATTAAAGTAACATTTTTGTGAAAAGGAACTGGATTTATAAAAATGAACCAACTCTTCAGCCAGACCCGTTATGAATTGCAAAAGCAGCTGGGAGATTTGGCCAGAAAATCAAGGTTGGGTTGGGTTTTTTTTTTTTTTATCTTCGTCAGAGTTTGTAAGATATTTGGAGGGACATAACATTTATTTCTTAGTTCTCTGAGTTTCAGTCCAGGCCTTGGAAAAACCCATCTGACAGTGAGTTTGTTTGTATATTTTAGATTTTTTCCCTAAGTATGCTAGGCTCATTAGCAAGCCTTGGAAAAGGCATGCTTTGTCAAAGTTAATATGGAAAACAAGATACTAAGGGCTCAAATCTGTCTCCAGAATATAAATATACATAGCTTCCTTTGGACCAGCTTTTGACCAGAGTTATACTGGAACCCTTGTTTCAGGGGGAGTTACGAATGTGCGTTAGCTAGGAAATGCTGCTCCTTCCACAAATTTTCTAACAGTGGTTGCTAAGTTTATGCCTGCAGGATATATATACACACATCTACATACAGAAGTGCATCCAAAATAGCTGTGTAGCCCTGTATGGTATGAACAGGACATGGCTTATTGGTGGGTGGGAGATACTTGACCAGCAGATACAGCGCAGGAGGAGCGTGGACATCAGGGCTGTCCCAGATCCTCTTCTGTGCCAGGGTAAGGCCTGTGCTCCGTTTCCTTTCTGACCCACAGTGCTGGCCAACAGCAAGCAGGCACAGGGAGTGAATAGTCTGCTGCTGGCTATGGACTTGTTCCTCCCTGGCAAAGTTTCCTGTTCCTGTGGATCAAGAGGAAACAAAGAATTTTCCCTTGCTTTACATGTAGCAGTTCGTTTGGTTGTGGTTTTGCCTCTGGCAGCACAGAGTACTCTACCGCTACACATAACGAAGACGTGGCAATGATGGCTCAGCACTGACCGGCCCGCTCTGCTTCATCCAACAACCAGTATGTGACACTGTGTGTGTACTACAGGATCCCCTCTAGTGCGGTGACCAAAGGAGTCCTGCTCAAAATCATGCTTCCACGACTTAAATGAAATAATAACATGATGCCTGTGACATTGGATGAAGCAGTCATCTTTAGCTGAGCACCTCCATTTTGATGATAATCTTTTAATTAAAGGACTGGATTTGAGACGGTTGTATGCATTAAACATCTGCATAAGCACCGCTTAACCAGCTGGCACAAGGTGGGTGTATCCTCATTAGTCGCAATTTATACTTCCCTGGTAAGCCAAAGCCATTCCTACTCACTATCATTATACCAACCTGGGTCCTTTGCTAATCTCCTAATTCCCAAAGTACAGTGGCCAAATAAGCCTTGATTAAAGCGCTCTCTGTTTTTAACACAAGCATATGGTAGTGCTGGAGGATATAAAGAGACTGGAGCTGCAATGGGATATCTTGAATCGCTGCTTGAGAAAAATACAGTTTCTTGAGGCGGGGTGTAAAACGTTTCATTTGAAACATGCTCTGGAGCTCAAGTCTCCCCAGACTTTGACATTTACTCGGTTCTTGAGCTGATAACCAGGAGGGCACTTGCGTGAATCTGAGCATGGCACCAGGTGACACCTTTTCTTATTGCTGAGATATTTAAGGCTGCTGTGGTACCATGTGGCAAACTCTGAAAGAATTTTGATTATACACTATTCTGGCTGTAAGTGGTTTTTAGTGTAATCTGTCCGTGATAGCAGAAACATCTTCATCTTTACAGAATATTTGGTTTTGTAGGGTTCATCAGCTTTCTTGGTACTCTTTCTCTGCAATCACCTTTTGCAGCATCATTGAGTTGCACTGGAGACAACAACCTTCTATTTATGATATTAAAGGACAGATAGATGAATGCTAAAAGCTCCCTTTTAAGCTGCATTTGTGCATGTGTCCGTAACAGTTTTGCAAGGTGGAAAAGAATGCCTTTTTATATTCTTCGTAACCTCTGCTTTGTGCAGCAAAACTACATTTAGCTCCGTATAGCTCCGTATCCACTTCTTAACCTCCGTGAGCACAGACACGTCATTACAGTTTTCACTTGCAAGAGGAAACAGTATGTCTCATGTGTTGCTGTAGCGCAGCAGTTTGTTTGTGTATTTGGTAGAAGAGCAATCTTTTTCCAACTGGAGGAGGTTGGTAGGAGAAAATCTTTTCATGTACACGCGTACTGGCTGAGCAGCTCTGAAGTTGCGGGAGAGTAGGTCTTTCCTTAACAAGCTCGTGGGAGGACTCCCTGGAGCTCTGGGACCAGCAGAATTCGCCTTCCACTTTCCTCTCATATCCTCTTTGGCAGTAGCTAAAGCAAAGTGGCCTGTTTCAAGAGTACAAGGAGCATACGCTGTTAAGTGTGCAGATAGTAAAGGAATGATCAGCCTAAATATCTGCTCAAACATTTTGGGAACCCTCTGTGTATTTCATTAAGCCTTTCAGTAGTCAGCGAAGCTTGTCATAAACGCACATGCAGGAAATCAGTGATTGCTTTGGGGCTTCGCAGTCTTGGAGGACGGTCTGCCTGGCTGCATTCATGTGCAGTGCTTCATCTGAACTTGGATAACGCCAACCCAACGTTTCTGGAAGAAGCAAATTTCCAATTTAACTGTCAGCTCTGTCTTCAGATGTACACAGCTCCTAGCCTTCATGGAGACTTTGGGGTCTTCATTTTTATATCATCTGTGGGAGATAACGAAGTGTCATTCTTCCTACTTTTTAACTGTGGGATTGGGATTCAGGGAGTTGGCACCACTCTCCAAAGGGGAAGGAGTGTTTATTTCCTAGTCCATATCTTCAATCACACACCAGTCGTCTTTCTCATTTTCTTCCAGAAGATTTTAAAACTCTTTTCATAATGGGAAATATACTTTCTTGTGATTACTAGAAGCTGAACTATTTTATTCTAACTTGGTATTTATCTGAAGATGTCTTCTTGTTTCCTTGAAAATATTAGCCAGACTTGGATAAAGTAGAACTGGAAACTCTCGTTAAAATCAATCATTACTGTTGTTGCTGTTCCTTCTACAAAACTCCAGAAAAGATCTCTCCCATAATTACCCCATAACTGATTTGTCTAGTTCCTTTGCAGAAACCAGTACACCGTAATTACTTCTTAAATGCTCTGATTGCATCTCTAATCCATATTTAATGGATACGTAGTGGCGAAAGATTATCAGCAGACGTGGAAGGTGGTACTGCTTGTACGCAAGCTTTATTTGGTTGGTACGTGGGCAGTGGCAGCGCTCCGCAGCAAGGGAGTGTGGGAGAGGGAGCTCTGTGGTGGCACCTAAGACTAGGAAAAGGGTGGAGGAGTGATGTCCAGAGAATTAAACTGTGTATTATGTGGTGCTGAGCATGCTGAGGTGAGGCACCAAAGGAACTTGTACTCCAAGTGCTGCCTCAAGGAGCAGAGGTAGCAGACGTGAGTTGGCCTGAGCAGGGTGTCCTACCACAGAGGTGCTGGGGGATGAGTGAATCCTGTAGCACTGGCTGGAGCGGAGCAGGAGCAGCTCAAGTGAGCATCAGTGGCACGTAACCAGTCCTGTTCCATCAGGATGGCACTGAGGTCCCTCACTCATTTCTCATGTCACTGGGGTCCACTGAAGAGACCTCTCGTGAAAACCTTTAGGTGAATTTCCTGACTCTGCTTATTAATGATATACTAGGTTTATTTTCTCCTTTGTCTTGTATCACTAATCACGAAGTAATTGAATTAGCTGTAAAGAAGGATAAGATAAATTACTAAGAAGAATTAGCTGTGTGCACCTGAGGTCAGAAGGCTCCTAGAAAATTCAAGGTGAGAGTTGGCTGGACTGTAAATGAGATTTAGCAGGAGGGTACCGAGTTCTCTGGAGAATCGAGATGCAGAAATACATAGCACAAACTAGCCACGAAAATCTAGAGGTATCTGAAAGTCTTTGGGCAATTCCTTTCTGTTTTAAGATGGGACAGCGAAGGATTGCACTTACATTCTTTCCAACTGCTGTATTTGATGAAGGGAATTTCCCTGAAATTTAACTTCTCATCCTTGTGTCACTAGGCTTTGCCAGAAAGAGATTTTTCCTTCTGTATTAATATTAAGGTAGTAAATTGTCTGTCCCGGTGTTCACTTGCTAACCTTCCTTTATTACTTTATTTTTCCTCCCGTTTGCTCTGCATTTTAAGTTCATCTTTCATGAAAACCATATGTTGGATTAAAGGCAGAGTATTATTTTCATGCATTGTAATATACTCTATTACCTCCTCCATTATAGCGCCATGTAATTATTATTCCATGTGTCACTGTGAATACACTCAAGATTCTTTAGGTCTTCTCTAGCAAGGGTTGATCCTGATTCACTGGTCTCAATTTTTCCTTTTTTAAGTCAGAATTAGCCAACCATAAACGTCTTAATTTTATAAGACTTTTACAAATATGAAAAATTCATATTAAAAAATAATTAGAACTGGATTACACTTCAGGAAAATATTAGGCTAATGACAGCAACTTGTTTAAACAATAAAACCTCCTTAAGTACCCATAATTAAGTAGCAATATAAAGAAAAGAAATTTTAGTCTTAAACGCTATTGCCTCAAAACAGACAAAAGAAGCAGTTTATACAATTGCATTTGCTTTGACAATTGTATTTTCTCTGTTGAACAAAGGTTGAAACTAGGCAGCTCTGAGGAGTTTATGAATGTGGGGTTTTGCAGCTAGTTTAAACTGAGAAGGAGACTTAGTTCGATAAGTTTACTTCATTGTTAATATTCTCTTCCCAGCAAACCTCAGCTGTAGCTGTCTTACATCAAAATACAGAAAATGGTATAGTAACCTCACCATCTGCTGTACAGCTTTGGGTTTTGTTCTGGAGTTCGAGCTGAACAGTACATTACTCGGAATCGTGGGTTAAGTCGCTGAAATTAGATGGGACCCCTGCAGTCTAATCCATAGGAACCAGCCAATTCTTTTGAGTTTTCTGTGTTTGATTAGTTGTACTGTAATTAAAGAAATTACCAATAGTCTTGTGTCTGGAAGCGATTAACCCACCAAGTGCTCGCACCTATATTCGCTAAGCATCTTCAAATAATATAAGGCTTCATTTATGTTCCTTAATAAGGAAACAAATGAAAATCGCCTCCAGCCGTAATACTGCGGCGTGTGTATTACAAGCTGTTCTGCCTTGTGCCTCGGTGATGTCTGTTCAATTGTTTCTGATTATGCTGCATTTTAATTAAAGAACTGAAATGCTATTTGTATGAATGGGACGTGACTCTTGCTACAGCCATTAACCATGGAGAGAAAGAAATTGGATAATGACGAGAGCCACCTAAGCAGCCAGAGTCTGGCGTGTTGACCCTGCCCACTCAGGGGGATGCAGCTATCGTTGATGGAATTATGGCTACATTTCTTTTGGAGTCTCCAGAATCAGAGTTTTCATTCGTTGAAGGACAAAAAGGAACAAAACCTAAAAATAATAAGAAAACCTCTAAATTCTGATTTGTTGTTGATGCTAATGATTTTTGTTATTTAAAAGATGCAAATTGAATTGTTTTGTTAGGTTTGCAAACTGAAAGAGCAGCAAACTGCAAGTTCCTCCTCATGTGGGCTTTCACTGGAAGGAGGAGATTTATACATTGTCCCCCCGAAGCAATAAGAATTTAATACCCAGCGCAAAATTCTCCCTATGCTGGGGCCTAATCACTGTGGATGCAGTGGGGAGATCCCTGTGAGTTTAGTGGCAGTGAGCTGGACCCGGATTAAGAGGCAGACACTAACCTCTGGCCATTTGCTGCTGCGTGCTGGGGACACGCAGCGCCCTGTGCTCCTGGCGTGCTGGGACACGCTCAGCCTCTTCGCGCTGAGCTACCTACCAGCTGCCCGAGTGCAAACGTGAGTTCTAATTTGCTGTCCCACTCCCCTTGGGCTCTTTAACTTCTCTAACCGTGAGCAGTGGAAGGGATCAGAGGGAAAAAACACCCAAATGAGAGTTCCCTCCAAGAGCGGGGCGCCTGGTGGGATAATGCACGAGGGCAGCTGCCGCTCTGCTTGGTCCCTGCCGAGTGCCGGCTTCCACCAGCAGCCTGCTCCCTGCCGAGATAACACAACAGCAACGTCGCGACGCATTGTCTTAAAAATAATCTAATTTTCTCCAGAACAGGGTGGAGAAGGGCTCATATAAAGGGGCAAATGAAGAAGGAATGATGAGGGTTTTTTTGTCTCATCTGTCAAATGAGTTCTGGGAATATTCCCGCGTGTTTTCACAGTAAATGAATTTCTGCGTAGGCCTGGATCTTGAGCTGTGACCTGCATGTTAGTGAGGGGGACACGGGTCTCTTCTGTGACATTCCAACCATCAAGCATTTACCTCTTTCTACCCATAAAATGAGGATAAAAGCAAGATAACATTTTATCACGTGCAAAACAATATAACTTACTGAAAATAATGAGCACAGTGTGTCATGTGCCTGTATATAACAGAGAGATGACATGAAATTTCATGTTTCTGAAGTGTTCTGCACTCTTTAGGATGAGGCCACGAAGTAAAACCCACTGTAAAAAATGCCTAAATTAAAAAATCTCTGGTTGGAATTTTGATTCTTTGTGAATTGTACTGCTCTCACGAAGCTTTGCAGTGGTTTCTAAAAAGCGATTTTTCTCGTGGAATGTTTATTTAGCTTAAAAATCACCCAAATCTTCAGCCACCTTTTCAAAAAGAAAAAAATAACAACACAAAAACCCAACAAACAACAGAATTAAGGAAGCAAGGCTTCAAAGTCGGTACCAAACGCAGGGCATGTGATCAGGTTCTATAGATCTGTAATAAATCTGACATGCGACAAATGTCTATTAAGCGTGGATCCCGAACCTGTATCAGCTATTGATGTGCCAAGCGGGTATCGCCAGAGAGAGAGACTGCAGGAGGGGAAGCTTAGAAGAGAACCATTTGCCGAGCCAAGGTATTTCATCTGCAGTGTTTAACGGCACAAAAAGGTCTGTGCAGATGAGTTTATTCTGAGAAATAGGAATAGAAATGCCGTGGGAGGTTTTGATGTACTTTTAATATGAGGGAAGAGCCCAGGGATGAAGCAAGTCCCAGTTCATATGTGTGGGGAACCCAGGCACAAATCCCAAACCTGTTTTAACCAACTGAAGCATTCCCTTGATTTCCATGGACTTCACATGGAACTCGCAGGTCCCAGGGAAGTGGTGTTTGGAAAGGCTAAGACTTCAGGAAAAAGGCAGTAAAAATGGAAATTGGTTCCTTGGATCTTGCTGTTGGCGTGATTGCTCTAGTAGATAACGGGGAGAAAAGCAGTAGGGTAAATGAATGCTTGTGTACCAATTCTAGAAAGCTTTTCTCAGGAATAAATGAGTGGCTTATAAATAGGTTTGGATTATATTTACTATTAGCCTCTAAAATAGATATTAAAATAGTAGCTGAGGTATTTGCAGGAGCTTTTATATTTGCTCTCAGAATTATATTTATTACATTTTATATTTGATCTCAGTTTTCAATGCACAAACCCTATTCTGTCTCACCAAAAAAACAGGTAAGAAAATCACCCATCTGTGGGCAGCAGCAGCATTTTCTTGGGACTTAATACATCACAGGGTCCACACTGGCACAGCTCCTCCACAACCGTTCGCTGCAGTGCGCTTTAGTTGCCTGTGTCAGAATTGGTGTCAGGCCCCATAGCAATGGGCTTTTACGGTAAATAGAATTTAAGGCTTCGTTTACTGCGGCATGCAAATTAAACTTGCCTGTGTCGGAATTGGTGTCAGGCTGCAATGTGGTACATCGCAATGGGCTTTTACGGTAAATAGAATTTAAGGCTTCGTTTACTGCGGCATGCAAATTAAACTTCTGTGTGGTTTCATACAGAAAAAGCTGCTTGCACGGCATTTGTCATTGGCTGCTGGTTCTCCTCAGGCTGTAGAAATAAGCAAGAGATTAACAAATCAGTAAATTTGTGCGGGAAGTAGTACTATATCGTGCAAGACAGCACATTTGGTATCTCCTCTTCGCATTACAATAACTGAAGGTTTGGTAGAATTCGAGAACCGGTGGGGTCCTGTAAGGCTGTCATAAGCCATTGTTTTATTTGCTGGCGTCTTGAGCAGCGTGTGTTGGCTGAGAAGTGAATAGAACAGAGATGCTATGGCATACCATGAATTTCGGGTGGCTCTGAAGTCTCTGCCTCTGAAGTTTGCCAAAAACTCAGCGCATAGCAAGACACCCAAGGCAGAAGACACTTGTGATCAGACATGGGATAGAGTTTAAAGTCTAGAAAGATTGATGGCTCCTCCTACCCCACACACAACTGTGTGGCAAAACTGGAAACTGAGGAAGATCCCTTGCCTGCAAAAGACACTTCTCCTCTTGTTTCCTCTGTTTCGATTGTAAATTCTCAGAAGGCAGAAGCTGTCTCTTTACCCTAAGTTACACAGAGCTTAGTACAGCGTGTCTTCATCATGGCTGGTACTTCTAGGAATTACAGTTTTTCCAAACGAATATGCATGACGGAGAAATAATAATACTCATCCTTACTGAAAGTCCTATCCAACATCACAAGGACTAAGTGGAAAAGAGGATAAGGCTGCTTTTCTGGTTCTAAAAATAATTCTTCTAGGTCATGTGGAAAATCACTGCGGAGGTTATTTGTGGGACTTCAAATGTTCAGTTGTTCTGCCTTACTTTTTCTAGGAATTACTGCATGGCTGAGTGTCAGCCTCTGAAATTCTCAAAAATCTCATGAAAAGCACTGCTGTGTTTCCTTTGGAAAAACTGGATGGCTGCGTAAGAGAGAGAGAAAAAAAACAAGTGTTAGAATGTGTTACAGCCTTACTGGGATTTGGAAATATGGAGAGTTTGGGATGTTCCTGTTACTGTCACAAGTAAAACTGGATGTGGAATTCATTTGGGGATAGACTTTATTGGTCTTAATGTGCTGTGACCCACCGTGAGGACAGAAGTACTGCTCAGCAATGGAAACGTGTCAGCGGAAAATCACGAGGTTTTCCTTGAGAAACAATGGAATTCCTCAAAGGTTAGTAGCGTGCAATAATGGTTGATGTCTCATCAACTGGATCATCTTTAAAGGTGAAGAAAGACTATTTGATGTGCTTAGCCAAGGGGGCACGGCCACGAGTGTTTGTAGGGGCCCTGGTGACAACAGTAACCTGTACAGCTTGACCAAAAATATGATGGCTTTCCTGAAAGCTGCTGGCAAAGTCAGGATGCTGGAATAGCAATACTGCTGACCAGCAATTCCTGCACGCTTAACTGTTTGCCAAAAGGTATTTTTTTATTTTCTTTTTAATAGTCAAAGGCTGAAAATAGGAAAAAATAAACCAAAACAGCGCTGGCCCACTGTAGAGTGAATCGTTTCCTGATACTAGTCCAGCTGTCAAACCACAGGTCACCAGCGCTGCTGTTTGCAATTCTTTCTCCTGAATAAAAAAAAGTCAGAACTGATTAAACAACAGATAACTTACTTCCAAGTACACCAAGACTTTTAAAGGCTACCTTGCTCATTTTGGCTTTTATGCCAGCGTGCACGTATATTAAAGAACAATGAATCAAGACAGGAGCTTCCATCTCTTTGCTCTAATTTTTTTTTTTTGCATAAAATGTCTTTCTGAGCCAGAGGAAGTAGTTATGTCACATATGGGAATTTCTATGTCCTGGCAACAAGAAAGGGAGACGTGGGGAGGGAAACTTAGGAAGAAAGCAAGTGTTGGGAAGCTACATAGGCATTTCTCATTTTCTCCAGCTCCATCCTGTCTGTCGCAAGTGTCACGTGTTAATAGAAATAGGGCAGAAAACATGGTTCTGTAGCCTGTACATTGCATTAGTTGCAACCTGTATGCACGGGAGAGAAAACTGACGTTCATGTTTGTCAAATAAGGGAAGGAATCAGCTCACCTGTCAATGCTCATCTCGTTCCATGATCTAACACTTTATTTCATGTTCTCTTGCCGTGTGACATGCAGAGATGAGGGAGGAGGACACCACAGCAGCTCTCATTTGTAGAAGAATCTCTTCTACAAAAATCGGAGTGATCTTAGCCTGCAGTTTTAAAATCTATTTCTTGATATCCGTAAACTTCAGGAGCACAGCATTAACCTTACCTCCCCTCCTCTGTCATGTCAGTAGACTGAGAAGCTGCTGGAATAGATGAGTTGCTTATTACCTTCTGGAGAAGGATAAAGGCACGGCCAACTCGAGACTGAAACAGAGAAATCAGAACAACAAAACAGTCTCTTCTGCCTTAATTAACTTACTTGGCTCTAATTCGTAGTCTGCCTTAACACATGTTTAGCAGCAAGGTGTGCAGAGCTGAAAAACATTGTCACTATGAAACATAACTGTCTAATGTGATAGCAAACCCTGATAATTAATGTAACACCCTGGGGGGCAGAGGTCTGGGTCAGAGGAAAGATGACTTAGGACTAAGTAGAACTAAAGCTGAAGGGATTTTGGCGCAGTGAAAGCACTGTAGGCAGGAGAAAATCAGGGCTTTACCAAAGAAATAAGGGGGAAAAAAAGTTTTACTACAGGCTTTTACTCTTCTTGGCTTCCCTAATATATATCTAGGAAGGAGAGAATAATTACTGAATAATTTGTAGTGAGAATTGGCTGCGTCCTGTCGTGTTAGATATGTGTGCGGCGTTTGCTTCAGTGTCATCAGCCAAAGCTTCCCTTCGTACTGTGGGCTGTTCAGGATGCCGAGTCCCGGGTGACTGTTCATCGTTCCAGGCGTGGTCCTTTGTAAACGCTTTTCTCTGAAGTAGGCCCAGTCCTGCTAAAGGAGCTCTGGAAACTCGGGCAACCTTGCGCACGAGCTCATCGGGGCCTTGGGCTGGATGCTGGAAATTCTTGTTTCCATGAGCAGTTTAAATCCTGTGGAAAACTCCCACTGACTTTGCAGGGATTATCCGTTTGCGGAAAGTTATTTTGAGGGAGGCGCATTCCTTTGTAAAACGGCTGGCAAGAAGTCTGGGCAACACTTCGGTCTCAGTTCTGGCCGAGTATTTTTGTTGGTCTGAATTTGTCCTGTGCCTCGCACAATGGGAATGTACTCCATGACTAGAGCTTGCACTTTCCATTTTAGTCTAATAAAAAGTAATAATAAGAAAAGAAAGCAAGGCTTGAGTGCGTAAGCGTTTTCAGATATTGGACCCCTTGGGCTATGTCATGTCTGTGTCTCTGAACAACTCCCTGTCAGGATCCAAGTGCAGTTCTGCTTGGCGAGCGCAGACCCAGCGTGACCTATCTTTTGTCAGGGCCTTCGGGCTCCCAAGTGAGGAAAGTTGCACTGAAAATGGAAAATAAAATTAGGTACTATGTTTTTCATGAATTTCCCAGCCGTTGTTATTATTTATACTCTTTTTATATTTTAATACCTTGTATTGCTATTTCTAGTTGTTTTGTGATCTTGTTCATCTATGTGTTTTCAAAAACATTCCAACATTTAATTGGAAGGTGAAGGAGAAAAGCCCCCCTGCGAGCTGGTTTAGAGAACATGTTATCTGCTGTCTGGTCAACATATTTTCTGTGATGCTTCAAGACAGAGAACGCTGCGCTGCATTTAAATTTCAGAGTCTGCTAGTAATAATACGGTTCTTCCTGAGGTTATTTAAAATGAGGACCTACATTTCTCACATCCTACTGTTGTCTGAAATACAAAATCCCATCCTATATTGCTATTCCAGAAAACGTTAGCAGATAAAGTGCAGAGCAGGTCACGGTATTTCTAATTCAGATTAATGACCCCATTCAGCTTGTCTCCTTAGCAGGAAATTAGAAAGTGCTAGGAAGGAGAAAACAGTGATTCATAATGAGTGACTCTGCGTATTGGCAGTTGCACTCATTAAAAGCTAAGATATTGTTTTGATATAAAATAATTGAGTCTGACTTATTTATGGGATAGGGCTGTCTCCGCTCGTAGAGATTCCTTGGGAAGGCTGCCGGCTCGGTGCCCAGATGGAGGAAGAAGGGGTGACTGATGGCTGTCAGCAGTCCCTGGGCAGGTTAAGCGCACAACTGTCTTCTGCTGCTGCAGGAATGAGCGCGGCTGCTCTTCGCAGCGGAAAGGGGCAAACACCTTCTTCAGGAAGGTTTTGAACAGCAAGGAGAAAACAAGGAGAAACTATCCAGGAAAGCAGCTAATGTTAGTGGCAAAAGTTGGCATGTGCAGTTACGTTTAAGTAACTGCAGGGATTGTAGCTTGGGGGTCATAGAGGAGTATGTTAGCAGTCAGCACAGCTCCTGGACATGCCGGGTTAGGTTTTGTCCGCAGAGGCTGGCGCTGTGAGTTGTGCCGTTCTGTGTGCTGCTGTCGGCCACCGTCCTGGGTACGGCGACACACGCACCCTCACGCACCAGCCACAGTCTCCCGTTCCTAAGGGGGAGCCAGCCTTCCCCCAAGCTCCCGCTCCTGCAAGATGAATTTCTGTGCAAAAGAAAGTAAATAATTTTGCCTTGAGAAATGGTCCCAGTCCAAGAGCATCTAAGCCCAAGCTAGTACGGAAGCACGCGATCCGTCTTCAGGGTAGGAAGCAGCTTTGCGTAGGGCAGTGCAGCTCCCTTGACTTGGTTCTTGGTTGAGCTGCATAACCCCTGCCCCTGCAGCGTTGGACTGGAAAGGCGTCAGCGCTTTTCCTTGGGTAGGTGAGGGTCTCGCTGCTCACAAGAAATGCTGAAACGGTCTTGAGAGGGCAGGACCAAACCTCCTGGTCTGTGGGGCAGGGCTGTAGCTCCCTGGTATTAGGGTTTTGCTCCTGCAGTTGAGTTCTTTCCCGTACCCAGCGGCATAGCACCGGTTTCTGGCAGACACTGATTTGAAAGACAGCAGAAAGGAGAAATGTTTGTAGCGATGTCTCCAACGCACCAGGCAAATCCTTAACCAGATTTAACCCAGAAACCGGAGTCAGGACTGCCGTTGTGTGAGAAGCTGGGGTCAGTTTGTGCCTGTTGGCGTGGAAACGTGCGCTGGACTGAGACCCACTGTGCAGGAAGGGGGACCAGAGGCTCTGCAATGTTAGTGTATAGGAGGCCAGGCTTGTCAGAGACAGGGTGCAAAAGGATTTTCAGCTTTTCAGCACTGGCCTTGGTAACCTACGTTCTGCTCAAACCTTGCACTGGGTGTCTTTTTTTTATTCTGAGTTCCTAGGTGCTAAAAGGTGGCACCGTGCGTGGCTCTGTGTTGTCTTGATTGAAACACTGAGGTCAAAGGCCAGCAGAAGCCAAAGGTCCCTGCGAACTAACCATATGCACGGGCTCGCCGAGTCCTCTCCCTCTCTGTCATGAAGACAAATGGCATTTTTTAAAATTCTCCCAATGAACTAGCATTCATTTTCTGGCATCTCTTCCTTCTTTATTGCTTCCTAATGAGCTTCATTCCCATCACCTCTCGCCTCCTGCTTTTTGAACCTGCATTTACACCCATGCATAGAAGAGAAGCAAATTGAACAAATTAATTAAGTTGGCCTGAATAATGAAATGGGTTTTGGTATCTTCTGGGTTTTTGCTGCGTGTTTTTACAGAAATCTTCTATAAATCTTTGATGGCCACAATTGCTGGGCTTTTTCTGTCCGTAGGGTTGGCAAGAACACCGAATTTTCTTTGTGTGGTGTCTCAGATTCAAGCGAGAATGTTTCATTCTCCACCTATATTTATAGTTAGATATATATTACATACAAACATGTATTTTTACTCATTTGTGTATTTATGGCGGTCATTTTCCCTGCTTGTTTATTTTTTTAGCAATGGAATTTTCATGAAAGTGCTTTTCAGGAGCTATTTGGAAGAACAGCTATTACCTAGGGGAGGGGATCTGGGCTATTACAGTCCACAAAACTTCGCCTCAGTCCTTCCCGGACTGGTCAGGGTGTATTTTCCCTCCTGGTCTTCCCATGCTGCTTTGTTTGCTCTCTGGGACAGATCAGCTGATTCAAATTCAAGTGTCACCTAGATTATTTTGTTATTTAACCTGTTAAAAGCCTGTGTGTGAGAACATCGCCCCCTGCGATGTTCCTACTGAAGTCTGCACTCAGATACAGTTGTGCTTCCACTACTTTTTCCCCCCAAGGGGTATCACTTCTTTACGCTGGAGGAAGGCAGCTGTCTTAGGCTGTGAAAGTCTGCTGATTTCAATAACTGTGGACAAACTGGCTGCGCACGTGTTTCTGTTCCTCATTACCACTGCTTTCCTCTTGGCCTCGGGTGAGGATCTCCACCTTTGGGCTGCAGGCTGCCTAGGGATGGAATGCACGTGGCATCTCCGCGTGCAAATTCATTATCATCTTTACATGGCTTTGAGAGGTTCTGTAGAAGTGTGAAGCAAGGCGAAATGGCTGAACTTCCCGAGGTTAAGTGTGGATTTAAGAAAGGCCTCTGCCGCTTCAGGCCATTTACTGGTACGAGCTGTTGTCTGTAAACACCGGCTGCGATGAAGCGGTTCTTCCCTATGATGTCAGCTGTTACCACCAGCCATCCCACGCTTCTCCTCGGAGCAGACAAAGAGTGACAGCCATGTTTCAGTTTCTATCAGCTTTTTATTCCTCCTAACACGTGCCCTTTGCTGCATCTCATTGCAGGGGGTTAGTTCTGGTTACAGATGACTAGGACTAATGGCCTCCACCTGATTTTTACAAGATAGCTATTTAATCCAGAATTTCTAAGTGCTGTTTCCTACCACAGTACTACTGTTACCAGATGAAAGTGCTATGGGTTCTTTCCAAGGAATATGTGGATAATTTTCAATTCCTCTGCTGAAACAGCTTTTATTGAATCTTTTCCCCTTCCCGTCTGCACTGTGTTTTCACTCTGAAGTAATAAATACATATAGACTTTTGGGATCTAGATAGTTAACCCAGAAACAGGAGTCAGGACTGCCGTTGTGTGAGAAGCTGGGGTCAGTTTGTGCCTGTTGGCGTGGAAACGTACTCTGGACTGAGACCGGAGTAATAAATACATATAGACTTTTGGGATCTAGATAGTTACCTTGACCACCTCCTTCCTTTTTATTCCACAGCTCATCACTTTGTTGTACCTGAAAAAGAGTGAAGGTTACACGGAACGTTGTTCTGGTATGAAACAGTAGCTGAAACTTCAGTAGTGGTTAATGGGAGATCTAAAATGTCAGTGGGAATCAGAATCTGGTTCATCTCTCAGTGTTGGTACCCTGTTAACTTTAATAGCATTATTGCACAATGAGAAATATCAGTTTTAAACTCATCCTTCTGCACCTCTGAATTCACTGCACTTAAGTGTGTCCGAGAGGACCAGTGCAAGATTTTCTTCCTGCTTCATCCATCACACAGTTTATCGTGTGATATTTTACCATTCTGTAACTAGAACATGTGAAGATGGATGGTAAATATGGAAATATGAATTATTTTACACACTTGCCACAGTATAGTCTGGATAATCGGTTTACTTCAGTCCCTGGATGTGAAAGAGATTGTACAGTCTCAGGAGGAATGAAAGTGATCCAGAATAAAGCAAAAACCAGCAATTGTGGGTTGATGCTGAGAGAAAGAGGTTCTCAAAAATTATTTCAGCCACATCCTCTTCATATTCTTGTGGCTTTTTTGCATGCTCTTGGTGTCTTTACATGTTCCTACCACCCCAGTGGGAGAAAGGCCGTAAATGGCTCTGTGTGGGAGACTTCAAATGCCAGAAAGTGCTGCAGAAGACGTGGGCTGCATCCGTGTTGCTCAGCCTTTGGGAGTCGGACTTGCCACCTGACAAGCTGCCTATCAGTGCCATATTTGTTTGGATGTTTTCCTTTTAGTCTGAGATATCAGAAATACATTAACTACATTGGGAAGAGTGGTAAGGGTGACCTAACCTCTAGGTGAGGTTTTAGACAGGTTCATTAGTCCTTCTGCTTTCAGGTTCACTCCCTCCATCTTCCATAGTTGAAGGACCCTCTTCCTGGCTGGAATTTCCTGCAGTTGAGGCAGTAAGAATTATTTTAGAGCAGCAAAGTTTGCTGTTGACAATGAGGATCTGCGTGCCTCAGTTTGTTGCAATCCTTGCAGAGGAGCTGTCACTGCAGAGGTGGAGGGCTAAATCAGACAGGTCCTAGCTGTACGGCTTACTAACGAACCCAGAACATAAAATACACATTAAAATGGCCATGTTGGCTTGGTCTAGACCTGTTTCCAGGCTAGAAACGAGGGTTCTGGACGCAGGGAGGCCTAAATTCAATACAACCACCTAGATTTTATTGCCACATACCTGTCATGTCTTAGGAACAGTTCCCTCGCTTGTGCCTTGGAATGCCTTGGGAAGGAGCTCTCCAGGTAACATTATAGTTTTATAGGGAATAATGCATTTCTTTTAGTCTGAAAAGTCTCTGTAGATAGTCAAGAAGAAGCCAAATAAGGGTGAAAACACAATGAGATGTGCAAAGGAACACAAATAGCATATTCTGTCTGTTTTCTTCAGGAAAAGAAGCTATGACAACTGTATGTGCTACACATTTGTCATTAGTGCGCTTTACGGGAGCTGGCACTGCAGAGGAGATGTATTTATAGGGATGTGTTCACATAACTTCTGCTTCACACACACTACCGATTTAGATGTTTAATTTTGGAGCACAGGCTCTCTCTGTAGTCAGCAGAGCCTAAATTAACGTCTCTGAATTACGCCCTGAAAGGACGTGCCTTTCTTCGGTGACTTCAGAGTGACCGGAGGCTCCTAATTTAGGCACATAAGTCACGTGCCAGGTTTATTAGCCTTGTGTAAACAATACTCTGATGGCCCTGGTACAGCTTTCTCCCCACGGGCACTGAACTCGCTGGGACATCACCACTTTGTCAGAGTTGAGTGTGTGTGAAGGAAAGGATGATCTTCCCTGGCTGGATGTAGCCGGATAGATGTGCATCGGTGGGTGACTTGAGAGCAAGGAGACACTTGGATACAGCCGTGCCCAAGATACCTTTTAGTCACTGAGGGAAAAGGGAACTCCTTACTGTGGACCCAGCTACGGGTGCTCGGTTCAGATGTCAGTGCACGTAGCAGCAAAAAGTGCCTGCAAGCTAATACGTGCATATACAGCTACCTACTGGGGATGTCAATTTAGGATGAACAGAGCTGAAAAAAAGAAAACCCCACCCCAAACCAACCCCACACGTGGCTGCAAAAGTGGAGATGAATGAAGTGAGGACCGGAAGGGGCCTGAGAGCCCCTGGCTTCTACATCTGCCTCTGCCGAGGGCTCTTCCTGTGACCCTGTGCAAATTGCCGCTCTCTCGCTCATTCTGCACCTCTTTGCAACGGGAATGATTTTATTTACAGGAGGTGATGTCACAAGGTTGTTGTGAGGGGATGTGACTCAATGTTTGTATAATGCTTTGAAGATGAAGAGTGCTAAGTATTGTTATTTGAGATGGCAACAAAATAAAACAAAATATGTTCGCTGCGGCTGTTCAAGCCAAATCCATTTTCAGTTAATCTTCCTAGCAGGAATTCGAAATCAAAGTAAAAAACCTTGCCAACTGGAACTTTACAGCTTGATGGGAAAGTTAGAAAGAGAATTAATTGGGTTTTAAATAGTTGTAGCTGTACTGTGATGGAGCGTGATCTGGAGCGCTCATCTGCTCCTGGTTGCCAGTCAGTTTGGAACTGTGAATTAAGGCTTGCTCGGGGAACCCTTTTTTCAGGGAAGAAAAATAGTTGGGCCATCTTGCATGGCATAGTGTATAAACTGCCAGAAACAGCCCCCCTGCTCTCTGAATATGTGTGCTTTTTAGGCTTTATGCTGCCTTTTTGTTAATAATGCAAAACTGCAAAAGATGTGGAAAGCAAACAAATTGCCAATGGCCACCACAGAGACCCTCGGAGCGAACCGCCTTCCCCTCACGGAAAGCTCCATCCCGGGCACTGCCCCAGCTCAGGCAGGTATTCTGCTGGCACCAGGCGAGCACAGCCTGGGAGAGCTTCGGGATCACTGCTCTCTGCTGGTCCCCACGGCATCTGCTCCTGCGTGTCCGTTGCAAGAGGATCTTCCCTTTGGATCAGGGTTATTAGTGAGCAGAGTGTTTACTCGCAGTGCAATGTAGAACAATTTGTTCCCTGGCCTTTATACTCTTTGGGATAGCCTTTAGCCTCAGTTTCGGGAACACATAAATTCTTGTACTGCATCAGGCTAATAGTTCAGCATTCCGGCAGCAGTGGTCAGCATAGCCGACCTCAAACCCCAGTAAGGACAGTTATGTTTCAAAATTGTTTTGATCTCATGGTTGATGTTTTAAAGTGTGATGTTAGCAAAAATCTGCTTAGGTCACTTTCTCTATAAAAGGGGCGTGATGACCCCCTCGCTCCCCTGGAGCACTGCTAACTCCAGCTCGTCTGCAAAACTTTCGAGTCCCATAGTGGATTTAGCCAAGTTCAAGTATTTTTACCTCCCAGGAACCTGCCTCTCTTAGGGTAAGGTCTATGTACGTTGGATTTAGATCTCTCACCTGATGTTCAAAGGGCCTGGGACATGTCTCTCCCCCCCTGTTGTCTTTGGTGGGATTTGTCAATATGAAGCACTTTATAAGAGGGTTATTCATTGCCTTCTCGCTTTCACTGAACACACTGTTTTCTGGCTAAACCATACTGTTTGAATTTTGCAGTTCTGTGCAGAAGTATGCCTTCAGATCCTATTTTTTGTTTTCTTAATACTTTTGAAGTTACTTGTTCCTAAAATACAACTCTCGGTAAACATTTCAGCACTTTAATTTGGCTTAAATTTACCCTTGAATATTAAAGTTCCAAAATAGTTTTATGAGCAAGTAAAAAAATGATGGCTCTGGGAGCCTTTCTTTTCAATATCTTTTCATTACGCTAAACTATATACACGAGTAAGTGCCTTATAAACAGCTTTATGTTGTGCTGTACTGCAAATCATCGGAACACCATGCTGTAATGGGTTGCGAAAGGCGCAACATTATATGCCACAGTTTCTGCAGCCAGAATGAACAGGACCATTGGAAAGATTATGTTGATAAACGCGGGCATAGAAAAAATAACCTTAAATCTCAACTCCCTATATCACAAGTAATAGAACAATGGGAAAAAAATACAAATATACTTTTCTTCTTGGAAGCACCACAAACCAACACAATCCTGCCTGCTGAAATGCTTTTTTCAATCACATTCCAACTAAAATTTTTATTTCCTTTAAGGCTATGCTTGCTGTGACAAAAATGCTTCTTTGCATAAATCATTTTTGCTCACCTTTGGAAAGCTGATTCTCTCCGAAATCTCTGTCAGAAAAAAGTGCACATCATATATTCACAAGCATTTGGTGGACAGAGCAAACATTCATTACTTGAGGTCTGGCAATAGTAAAAGTGTGGCACGGTACTGGATTTTTTTTTTCCTCCCTTCTGGAAAGAAACCTATATAATTAGTCAGATGCTTGTATTTAATTCTAAAGTGTAAATGTAGTATTGCAATTTCAAACTGTGCCCTAGAACCCTTCAGCACAGCAAACATTGGACCTGCTTTTCCCCAAAGTGTCCTTGGTGCCACAGGTGTGTCTGATACTGAACACGGAGTTCTTGTCCCACAGGGCTAATCTTGCAAACCATCCACGCTCTGGAACTCCATGCCTGAACCCAGTGCTGTGAGGAGAGAACGGGTGGAAGACGACAGAGCCGACGGCTGCGTTCTTGCTGGGATGCGTCCAGTACGTTCTGCCTTTGCTCTTGTCTTGATCATGCTGACATATATATGTGTATATACATATATCCTCTCTCCACCACATACCAACACTCCCTTGGCTTTATGATGGCCATTCAGAGACTTGACCAGTGTCCCCACGTAGGCTGGAGTAGGGGGGTAAGGGGAGATCACTGTGGGTGTTGGTGCTACAACTGCTGGGCAGAGGGCAGGACACCGGTGATGCTGAGGAAAATTCTAAACCACTGGGTCCTCTGCTGTGGGAATGGTTGTTCCTTATGTATCCTGATGTAGATGGAGAGGCTCTATAGGCAGGGGGAAATCCAAGTGGAAAACTCTAGTGGCATCACCTGGGCTTTTCTGCTTTTCCTCAAACTCCAGAAAATGTTTTACTTTTGTGTGAGTGTAGCAATCAGTTTCAGAAAATGGCAAGTAGAGGAAAGGATGGTCAGCACTTGTACGATATTTCACAAAATCCTGATCACTAAAATATCACCAAATCACTAAAAGATGCGGATCTTTTCCAGTTATTATCTTGACAACCTTGACTTTTCAAGTGCGTTCTGAAACACATCCAGAAACCCCTGAGACGTAGTTCCACATGGTGCAGCTTCTTATGCCCAATGAACAGAGGCACTGCCTCTGACCCCCATTACCCCTTCCCTCCTCCCCCCCTCCAAAAAAAAAACCAACAAAAACGCCTGCCTGAAAAGTTTTGACAGAAAATAAAGCACTATTAACTGAGGGACATGTGCGCTTCCTTTGTGTCGGTAGTGTTTTGGGTGTCAGCTGTCTGATGGTCATACATTTTAATTAAGGCAGGGCACATTGATGTGTGCAGTATTATTTGAGCTTGTTCTTCCTTGTCAGCCTAATGGACTTACTGAGCCCCACAAGCGTGAACGAGCCTGTCGGGTACCTTTGCCAGCCATCTTTGGCAGAGGTCCCTGTGCAGATAGTGGGAGGCAGAATCACTCAATAAAGAGAATTGTCCAATTTTACAGAAATCTAGCTACTGTACGTGGCAAAATACAGTACTTAAAGGGGTGTATTTTCTTTCTACCTTCCTGTAGGAAGTTAATCTGTGGAGGTAGAAGGATTTCTAGGCACAAGTGCATTTGGAG
Source organism: Eurypyga helias (assembly GCF_000690775.1). Lineage (NCBI taxonomy): Eukaryota > Metazoa > Chordata > Aves > Eurypygiformes > Eurypygidae > Eurypyga > Eurypyga helias. The sequence continues at coordinate 86,255 of NW_010251304.1, forward strand.
AGGCTGAGGTGGCTATGGCACACAGAAATTATGGATTTCTTGTTGCTTAGTTTATCAGCTGCTTTCAGGCTTACGAGCTGTAGCCAGTTGGACTGTGACCCTTTCAGGAAACACCCCCAAGTTTTTCTTCAGCATGGCTCGAGAGCCATAACTCTGAGTTACTGCCCAGTAATGTTCTTCGTAGGGCGCTTTACTGAGCAGTAAAAGCAAACTGCTCAGTTTGATTTTGGTTTTTATTTGGATTTGATTGTATTTGTACAGACTTTTCTGACTTGTGTATGAGAGAGGAAGAGACTGAGAGAGGAAGATTGGGTGGACGTTTTTACAGTGATGGCCCTGACGGTTAAAGCAGCAGTCGGGTATCAGGATTTCTGTCCTTTCCCTGCCTCAGCCATGGCTCGCTGTTGCTTCAGGCAATTCCCAAGCCCACGTTCACAGGGATTTCTGTCTGAAAAATAAGTCTGATAACATTGACTCATGGTGGTGCTAAAGCAAGGAGTTGGAACAGGGATTCTGTTCAGATTTACAGATGCTTGCTTCAGTTCTCCACCTGTAAACGATGCCTGAGGTTCCTTCCTCCCCCAAACAACACTGCAAGCTGCAGTTTGGACATTTAAGAATCACTTGAGCAATCCTGAAACTGCAGGCTGCGTATAATCTCGGACTCGTCAGAGGCATAAAATGCCGTTAGCGATACGGAAATGGCGAAACCGGGCCTACGAAGAGGAAACCCTGTAAAATGACGGCTGTTCTCAGTAAGCACTCCTGGCCCCGACGGAGGCGTCAGGTCACTGCTTTCACAGAAGGTGCAGGCCTGTCTCCAGAGCAGGAAGGCACAGGGAATCGGTCCCGGTGGCACGGATTTCCCTGGCAGTGTGGGTGCACGGTACTGGGGAAGGAAACTCCAGGCATGCTGCTTCCCGCCGTTTGCCCTTCAGAAGACCCGAGAGGTGGTTAAGAAGCAGCGCCTGAGGCGAAGCTCCTTTGTTCTGCCGAGACCGAAGGGGCGGAAGGCGTGGGGCAGCTGATACGTGTATATGTGCATACGTATGTGGGTATACAGGCACATATGTAGGCTCGCAGGGGCTTGCCGGTCGTTAGTTCCCAGGGCAGCCCCCTCATGGCCGCGGAGGCCGCGGGGCGGTGAGGCCGCG